>NW_027203727.1:0-162500 GCF_024711535.1 Dipodomys merriami | reverse complement strand
CTAACCCTCACCCTCACCCTAACCCTCACCCTCACACTAAACCTCACCCTAACCCTTACGCTCACCCCCAACCTAAACCTAACCCTAACCCTAATCCTCACAGTAACCCTAACCCTAAACCTAACCCTAACCCTCATCCTAACCCTAACCCTAACCTTAACCCTAACCCTCAGCCTAACCCTAACAGTAACCCTCATCCCCAACCTATAACTAAGCCTAAGACTAACCCTAACCCTTACCCTCACCATAACCCTAACCCTAACCCTAACCCTCACACTAACCCTAAACCTCACCCTAACCCTAACACTAACCTTCACCCTCACCCTAACCCTAACTCTCACCCTAACACTCACACTAACCCTAAGGCTAACCCTAAACCTAACTCTCACCCTAACCCTCACCCTAACCCTTACCCTCACCCAAACCCCAACCCTAACCCTAACCCTCACACTAAACCTAAACCTCACTGGAACCCTAATCCTACCACTCACCCTAATCCTCACCTTAACCCAAACCCTAAACCTCACCCTCACCCTAGCCCTCACCCTACCCCTAATCCTAACACTCAACCTCATCCTAACACTAATCCTCACCCTAACCCTAACCCTCACCCTCAACCTAACCATCAGGATAACCCTAACCCTAACCCTAACCCTCACACTCACGCTAACCCTAACCCTAACCCTCACTCTCACCCTAACCCTCACCCTAAACCTCACCATAACCCTAACCCTAACCCTCACCCGAAACCTAAATTTAACCTTCACCCTAACCCTCACCCTAAACCTAACCCTCACCCATACACATACCCTCAGTCTCACCTGAACACTAACCCTGAACCTAACACTCACCCTCACCTTAAACATTACCCTAACCTTAAGCCTAACCCTAACCCTCAGCCTAACCCTCACCCTAATCCTTAGCCTCACCCTAAACCTCACCCTAACCCTAACCCTAACACTAAACCTAACCCAAACCCTCAACCTCACCCTCGCCCTCAACCTAACCCTCATGCTCACCCTAGCCTTTACTCTAAACCTAACCCTAACCCTCACTCTCACCCTCAGCCTAAGCCTAATTCTAACCCTCACCCTCACCCTCACCCTCACCCTCACCCTCACCCTTAGCCTAACTCTCACCCTCACCTTAACCCTAACCTTAACCCTCACCCTCAGCCTAATGCTACCCCTATCCCTAATCCTAAACCAAAGACTCAACCTCACCCTCACCCTAACACTAACCCTAACCCTAACCCTAAACCTAACCCTAACCCTAAACCTCACACTAACCCTAATGCTCACCCTATCCCTAACCCTAGCCCTCATCCTACCCCTCATCCTAACCCTAACTCTAACCCTCACCCTCACCCTAACCCTAACACTAAACCTCACCCTAACCCTAACCCTAACACTAAACCTCAACCAATCCCTAACCCTAAGCCTAACCCTAACCCTAACCTTCACCCTAACCTTCACCCTAAAACTCACTATAACACTAACCCTAACGCTCAGCCTAACCCTCACCCTAACCCTTACGTTAACCCAAACCTTAACCCTAACCGTAATCCTCACACTAAACCTAAACCTCACCATAACTCTAACCCTACTCCTCACCCTAACCCTCACCCTTAACCTAACCCTTAATCTCACCCTCACCCTAGCTCTAACCTTAACCCTAATCCTAACACTCACTCTAACCTTATCCCTAGCCCTATCCCTGGGCCTCACCCTCACCCTAAAATTCAGCTTAACCCTAATACTAACCCTAACACTCACCCTAAAACTAACCCTAAACCAAACACTTAGCCTCACCCTTACCATCGACCTAACCCTAATGCTAACTTTAAACCTCACCCTAACCCTCACCCTAACCCTTAAACTCAACCTAAGCCTAATCCTAAACCTCGCCCTCACCCTAAACTTCACCCTAACCGTAAACCTCACCATCACCCTTACCTTCACCCTAACCCTCACCCTAACCCTAACCATAACCCTAACCCTCAACCTAACCCTCACACTCACCTTAACCCAACCCTAACCCTAACATTCAAACTAAACATCACCATAACCCTAACCCTACCCCTAACCCTAACCATCACCCTAACCTTCACCCTAAAACTTACCCTCACCCTAACCCTCACCCTCACCCTCACCCTCAGCCTAACCCAAACCCTAACCTTAACCCTCACCCTCACCCTAATCCTACACTTCAAGCTAACCCAAATCCCAAACCTCACCCTAACCCTCACATTAAACCTAACCCTCACCGGAACCCTAATCCTACCACTCACCCTAACCCTCACCCTATACCAAACCCTAACCCTCACCCTCACCCTAGCACTCACCCTACCCCCAATCCTAACACTCACCCTCAAACTCACCCTAAACCTATCCCTAACCCTCACCCTCACCCTAACCCTCACACTAACCCTTACCTTCAACCTGACCTTAATCCTAACCCTAACCCTCACACTAACCCTAACCCTCACCCTAACAATAATCCTAACCCTCAGTCTAAACCTCATCCTAACACTAAACCTAACCCAAACCCTCCCCCTAACCCTAACCCTAACACTCATCCTAACCCTCATCCTAACCCTTAACCTCAACCTAACCCTAACCCTAAAGCTAAACCTCACCCTCACTCTAAACTTCACTCTAAACCTAACCCTCACCATAACCCTTACCCTCACCCTAAAACTCAGCCTAACACTAACCCTAACCCTAACCCTAACCCTCACCGAACCCTCCCCCTCCCCCTAAACCAACCCAAACACTAACCCTCAAACTAACCATCACCATAACCCTAACCCTAACACTAACACTCACCCTCACCCTAACCCTCACCCTAACCCTTATCCTCACCCTAATCCTATACCTCACCCTCACCCTCACCCTACCCCTCACCCTAACCCTCATCCTAACCCTAACCCTAACCGTAACCCTAACCTGAAACCTAACCTTCACCTTCACCTTAACCCTCACCCTAAACCTAACCCTCACCCATACCCTTACCTTCAGTCTCACCCTAAACCTCACACTCACGCTAAACATTACCCTAACCTTAACCCTAATACTAAACCTCAGCTTAAACCTTAATCCTTAATCCTTAAACCTCACCTTAATCCTTAGCTTCACCCTAAACTTCACCCTAACCCTAACCCTAACCCTAAACTAACCCAAATCCTCACCCTCACCTTCGCCCTCACACTAACCCTCACCCTCACCCTAGCCCTCACCCTAAACCTAACACTAACCCTCACCCTCACCCTTAGCCTAACCCTTACCCTAACGCTAATGCTAACCCTCACACTCACCATTAGACTAATCCTCACCCTCACACTAACCCTCACTCTAAGCATTACCCTCACCCTAACCCTAACACTAAACCTCACCCTCAGCCTAATTCTACCTCTAACCCTAATCCTAACCATAAGCCTCAACCTCACCCTCACCCTAAGCCTTACACTCACCCTCACCCTCACCCTAACCCTAACCCTAACCCTAACACTAAACTTAACCCTAACCCTAACCCTCACACTAACCCTAACGCTCATCTTATCCCTACCCCTACCCCTCATCCTAACCCTAACCCTAACCCTAACCTTAACCCTAAACCTAAACCTCACCCTAACCCTAACCCTAACCCTAAACCTCAACCAATCCCTAACCCTAACCCTAACCCTAACCTTCACCCTCTCACCCTAAAACTCGCGATAACACTAACCCTCAGCCTAACCCTCACCCTAAACCTTACGTTCACCCAATCCCTAACCCTAACCGGAATCCTCACACTAAACCCAACCCTCACCCTAACTCTAACCTTAACCCTCACCCTTACACTAACCCTAAACCTCACCCTCACCCTCCCCTAACCTTACCCTTAATCCTAACACTCACCCTAACCTTAACCCTAACCCTATCCCTGGACCTCACCCTCAACCTAAACCTCAGCTGAACCCTAATTCTAACCCTAACACTCACCCTAACACTAACCCTAACACTAATCCTCACCCTCACCCCAAATCAAACCCAAACCTTTAGCCTCACCTTAACCCTAATGCTAACCCTAACCCTCACCCTAACCCTTAAACTAAACCTAACCCTAATCCTAACCCTCACCCTCACCTTTAAACTTCACCCTAACCGTAAACCTCACTCTCACCATCCCCTAACCCTAACACTCACCCTAACCTAAACCATAACCCTAACCCTCAACCTAACCCTCACCCTCACCTTAACCCACCCCAAACCATAAACTTCAAACTAACCATCACCATAACCCTAACGCTAACTGTAACCCTCACCGTCACCCTAACGCTCACCCTAAACCTTACCCTCACCCTAACCCTAAGCATAACCCTAACCCTAACCCTCACTCTCAACGTGACCCTCCCCCTCCACCTAACATTAATCCTAACCCTAACCCTAACCCTAACACTCACCCTCACCCTAATCCTACCCCTCACCCTAACCCTAATCCTAACCCTAACCATAACCCTAAACCTAACCCTAATCCTAACCCTAACCCTCACCCTCACCCTCGTCCTAACAATAACCCTAACCTTAACCCTAAACCTCACCCTAAACCTCAACCTAACCCTAACCCTAACCATAAAAATAACACTAACCCTAACCCTAACCCTCACACTCACCCTAACAATAACCCTAACCGTCAGCCTAAAACTCACGTTAACCCTAACCCTCACTCTAACCCTAATCCTCACCCAAACCCTTACCTTCACTGTAACACTAACTCTAACCCTAACCCTCACAGTAAACCTTACCCTCATTCTCACCCTAACCCTACCCCTCACCCTAACCCTAACCCTACACTCACACTAAACCTCATTCTAACCCTAACCCTAACCCTCACCATCACCCTTGGCCTCACTCTAACCCTAACACTCAAACTCAACCTAACCCTAAGCCTCAACCTCAATCTAACCCTAACCCTAACCCTCAACCTAACCCTCACCCTCACCCTAACCCTTACCCTAACCCTAACCCTAATGCTAACTCTAACGTTCACCCTCAACCTAACCCTCAGCCTAACCCTTACTCTCACCCTAAACCTAACACTAACCCTAACCTTCACACTAAACCTAACCCTCAACCTAAACTCAGCCGAACCCTCACCCTCAACCTAACACTCACCTTAACCCTAAAGCTAACCCTCACCCTCACCCTCAACCTAACCCTATCCCTAACCCTAATCCTAACCCTAATCCTCACCCTCACCCTCACCCTAACTCTAAAACTATCTCTAACTCTAACCCTCTCCCTCACCCTCACACTCACCCTAACATTAACCCTATCCATAACCCTCACTCTAACCCTAACCCTCACCCTAAACCTAAACCTAATCCTCACCTTCACTCTAAACCAAACCCTAAACCTAACCCTCTCCCTAACCCTCACCCTAACCCTCACCCTCATCCTAAACCTCACCCTCACCCTAAACCTCAGCCTAACCCACACCCTCACACTAACTCTAATCCTAACCCTAAACCTCACACTAAACCTAACCCTCACCCTAACTCTAACCGTACCCCTCACCCTAACACTCAACTTTACCCTAACCCTAACACTCACTCTCACCCTAGCCGTAACCTTACCCCAATCATAACACTCAACGTCACTAACCCTAAACCTAACCCTAGCCCTCACCCTAACCCTAACCCTAATCCTAACACTAACCCTCATGCTAACCCTAACCTTAACCCTCACCATCACCCTAGGCCTCACTCTAAACCAAACCCTCAACCTCAACCTAACTCTAACCCTCACCCTAACCCTCACCGTAACCCTCACCCTCACCCTAACCCTCACCCTCAACCTAAACCTCACCCTAACCCTTATGCTCACCCTTACTCTAACCCTAACCCTAACCCTAATCCTCACAGTAATCCTAACCCTAAACCTAAACCTAACCCTCATGCTAAACCTCAGCCTCACCCTAACCTTAACCATAATCCTCACCCTAACCCTAAACCTAACCCTCATCCCCAACCTATCCCTAAGCCTAACACTACCCCTCACCCTAATCCTAACACTTAACACTTATGATAACCCTAAACCTTACTCTCACCCTAACCCTCACCCTAACCCTTACCCTCACCGTAACCTTAACCCTAACCCTAACCCTCACACTAACCCTAACCCTCACCCTAACACTCAAACTAACCCTAAGGCTAACCCTAAACCTTACTCTCACCCTAACCCTCATCCTAACCCTTACCCTCACCCAAACCCCAACATAACCCAAAACCTACCCCTAATCCTAACACTCACCCTCATCCTAACCATAACCCTCAACCTAAACCTAACCCTCACCCTCACCCTAAACCTCACGATAACCCGAACCCTGACCTAATCCTCACACTCACGCTAACCCTAACCCTAACCCTCAACCTCACCCTAACCCTCACCTTAACCCTATCCCTAACCCTCACCCGAAACTCAAATTTAACCTTCACACTAACCCTCACCCTAAACCTAACCCTCACACATACCATTACCCTCAGTCTCATCTGAACCCTCACCCTCACCCTAACACTCATCCTCACCCTAAATATTACCCTAAACTTAACCCTAACACTAACCCTCAGCCTAACCCTCACCCTAACCCTTAGCCTCACCCTAAACCACACCCTAACCCTAACCCTAAACCTAAACTTACCCAAGCCCTCACCCTCACCCTCAGCCTAACCCCAACCCTAACCCTAACCCTCACCCTCACCCTAAACCTACCGCTCACCCTAATCCTGATCCTAATGCTAAGCCTAACCCTAAACCTAACCCTAATCCTAACCCTAACCCTCACCCTCAAACTCAACCTCAACCTAACCCTAACCCTAAACATAAAAATAACACTAACCCTAACCCTAACCCTCACACTCACCCTAACAATAACCCTAACCGTCACCCTAACACTCACGTTAACCCTAACCCTCACTCTCACCCTAATCCTCACCCAAACCCTTACCCTCACTGTAACACTAACCCTAACCCTAACCCTCACAGTAAACCTTACCCTCATTCTCAAACTAACCCTACCCCTCATCCTAACCCTAACCCTAAACCTAACACTAAACCTCATCCTAACCCTAACCCTAACCCTCACCATGACCCTAGGCCTCACTCTAACCCTAACCCTCAACCTCAACCTAACCCAAACCCTCACCCTCATTCTAACCCTAACCCTAACCCTAACCCTCACACTAACCCTCACCGTAACCCTCACCCACACCCTAATCCTCACCCTCACCCTAACCTTAATGCTAACCCTAAAGTTCACCCTCAACCGAACCCTCAGCCTAACCCTTACTCTCACCCTAAACCTAACCCTAACCCTAACCCTAACCCTCACACTAAACCTAAGCCTCAACGTAAACCTCAGCCTAACCCTCACCCTCACCCTAACACTCACCTTAACCCTAAAGCTAATCCGCACCCTCACCCTCAACCTAACTCTAACCCTAATCCTAACCCTAATCCTCACACTCACCCTCACCCTAACTCTAAAACTAACCCTAAATCTAACCATCTCCCTCACCTTCACACTCACCCTAACCCTAACCCGCTCCTTAACCCTCACTCTAACCCTAACGCTCAACATAAACTTAAACCTAACCCTCACCCTCACTCTAAACCTAAACCTAACCCTCTCCCTAACACTCACCCTAACCCTCACCCTCATCCTAATCCTCACCCTCACCCTACACCTCAGCCTAACCCTCACCCTCACTCTAACCCTAACCCTAACCCTAATCCTGACCGTAAACCTAACCCTAAATCTAACCCTCACCCTAACCCTCAACCTAATCCTAATCCTAACCCTAACCCTCACCTTAACCTAAACCTAAACCTAACCCTCACACTCACCCTATACCTAAGCCTAACCCTAACCCTCATCCTAGCCTTCACCCTAACACTCATGATAAACCTAACCCTCACTCTCACCCTAACCATCACCCTAACCCTTACCCTCACCCTAACCCTCACCCTAACAATAAACCGCACACTAACCCTAACCCTAACCCTAACACTAATACTCACCGTAACCCTAAAACTAACCCTCAGCCTCACCCTAAACCTAACCCTAACCCTAACCCTCACAGTAAACCTCACACTAACCCTAAGGCTAAACCTAAATCTCACTCTCACCCTAAACCTCACCCTAAACCTTACCCTCACCCAAACCCTAACCCTAACCCTAAAACTCACACTAAACCTAACACTCACCCAAACCCTAACCCTACCCCTCACCCTAACCCTCACCCTAACTCTAACCCTAACCCTCACCCTAACCCTAATCCTCACCCTAACCCTCACCCTAACACTAACCCTCACCTTAACCCTCAACCTAACCCTAATCCTAACCCTAACCCTCCCCCTCACCCTCACCCTAATCCTAACCATAACCTTCACCCTAACCCTCACGATAACCCTATTGGTAACCCTAATCCTCACCCAAACCCTCTACATTAACACTCACACTAACCCTAACCCTAATCTCACCCTAAAACTCACCCAAACCCTAACACTCACCCACACACTCACTCTAACCATCACCCAAATTCTTACCCTCACCCTATCCCTACAGCTAACCTTCAACCTTACCCTAAACCTCACCCAAACCCGAACCTTCACCCTCACCCTCAATCTCACCCTCACCCTAACCCTAACCCTCACACTCACCCTCAACCTCACACTCACCCTAACCCTAAAAATAACCCTAACCCTAACCGTAATCCTAACTCTAACCCTCACCCTAACCCTAACACTAACCCTAAACCTCACCCTAACCCTAACCCTCACCCTCACCCTCACCCTCAGCCTAAACCTAAACCTAATCCTAACCCTCACCCTAAACCTCACCCTAACAAGCACGATAACCCTAACCCTCACTCTCACACAACACTCACCCTAACCCTTACCCTCACCCTAACCCTCACACTAACCCTAAACCTACCCCTCAACCTAGCCCTCACCCTAACCCTAACCTTAATCCTCAAACTCACCCTAACCCTAATGCTAACTCGAACCCAAACCCTCACCGTAACCCTAACCCAAAACCTAACCCTAAACTTTACCCTAACCCTCACCCTCACCCTAACCCTCACCCTAACCCTTACCCTCACCCTAACCCTAACCCTAACCCTCACACTAACCCTAACCCTAACGCTACCCCTCAACCTAACACTCATCCTAACATTAAACATAACCCAAACCCTCACCCAAAACCTAACCCTAACCCTCACCCTCACCCTCACCCTCAGCCTAAACCTAACACTAACCCTAACACTAACCCTCAACCTTACCTTCACCCTCACCATCAGCCTAACTCTCACCCACACCCTAAACCTCACCCTAACCCTTACCCACACCCTAACCCTAACCCTAACCCTAACCCTCACTCAAACACTCACATTAACCCTAACCCTCACTCTCACCCTAACCCTCACCCTAAAACTAACCCTAATCCTAACCCACACACTGAACCTTACCCTCACCCTAACCCTAACCCTACACCTCACCCTGATCCTAACACTAACCCTAACACTAAACTTCACCCTAAGCCTATCCCTAACCCTCACCCTCATCCTAGGCCTCACTCTAACACTAACCCTCACCCTAACACTAAACCTAACACTAACCCTCACCCTAACCCTCACCTTAACCCTCACCCTAAACCTCACCCTATCCCTAACAATAACCCTAAACCTCACCCTCACACTAACTCTCAAATTAAACCTAAACCTAACCCTCATTCTCACCCTCACGCTCACCCTGACCCAAGTCCAAACCCTAACACTAATCCTAAACCTAACCCTCACCCTCACCCTCACCCTCAGCCTAAACCTAACGCTATCCCTCACCCTCACCCTCACCGTAACCCTTACCCTAACACTAACCCACACCCCAACCCTAACCCTCACCCTAACCTTAAACCTAAACCTCACCCTCACCCTAACCCAAAGTCTAATCCTCACCCTATCCCTAACCCTAACCCTAACACTTACAGTCACAGGAGCCCACACCCTAACCCTAACCGTAAACCTCACCCTCACAGTAACCCTAATGCTAAGCCTCTCCCTCACCCTAACCATAAACCTAACCCTAACCCTCACCCTAACACTAACCCTAATTCTATCCCTCACCCTAACCCTCACTGTAACCCTAAACCTCACCCTAACACTTATCCTCACCCTAACACTAACTCTAAACCTAACCCTCACACTATCCCTAACCCTAACCCTAACACAAACACTACCCTGCAGACTAAACCTCATCTTAAGCCTAAACCTAAACCAAACCCTCACATTAACCCTAACCCTCACCCAAATCCTAACTCTAACCCTCACCTTCTCCCTAACTCTAACACTTAACCTAATCCTAACCTTCACTGTCACCCTATCCCTGACCCTATCCCTAACCCTCAACCTAAACCTAACCCTCACCCTAAAACTAACCCAAAACCTCACCCTCACCCTAACCCGAACCATAAACCTAACCCTCACCCTAACTCTCACTGTAACCCTCACCCTCACCTTAACCCTATCACTCCCCCCAAACCTCACCTTAACCCTTACCCTCATCCAAACCCTAACCCTAACCTTAAACCTAATCTTAATCCTGCCAATAACCCTAACCCTAACCCTAATCCTCCCCCTAACGCTCACCCTAACCCTAACCCTAAACTTCACCCTCACCCTAACCCTAACCCTAACCCTAAACTTCACCCTGACCCTATACCAAACCCTAACCCTAACCCTCACCCTCACCCTATACTTAACCCTAACCCTAATCCTCACATAAATCCTAACCCTTACCCTCACCCTAACCCTTACCCTAACACTAACCCTCACCCTAACGCTAACCCTCACACTAAAGCTAAACCTCACCCTAACCCTAACCCTACCACTCACCCTAACCCTAAATCTAAACCTCACCCTAACCCTTATCCTCACCCGAAACCTAACCCTAACCCTAAACGTAATATTGATCCTCCCAATAACCCTAAACCTAACCCTAACCCTAATCCTCCGCCTAACTCTCACCCTAACCCAACCCTAACCCTAAACTTCACCCTCACCCTATACCTAACCCTAACCCTAAGCCTCACCCTCACCCTATACCTAAACCTAACCCTAACCCTCACCCTAATCCTAACCCTCACGCTCACCCTAACCCTTATCCTAACACTAAACCTAACCCTAAACCTCACCCTAACCCTAACACTAACCCTCACCCTCAGCCTCACCCTCAGCCAAATCCTAACACTAACACTAATCGTAAGCCTCAAACTCACCCTCACCCTAACCCTAACCCTAACCTTAACTCTCACCCTTACCCTCACCCTCACCCTAACCCTCACCCTAACCCTAACCCTAAGACTCACCTTCACCCTAGCCCTAACCCTAACGCTCACCCTAACCCTCACCCTCACACTCACCCTCACCCTCAGCCAAATCCTAACACTAACACTAATCCTAAGCCTCACCCTCACCCTCACCCTAACCCTAACTCTAACAATCACCCTTACCCTCACCCTCACCCTCAACCTAACCCTAACCTAACCCACACCCTAACCCTAACCCTAACCCTAACCCTCACCCTCACCCTCAACCTCACCCTCAGCCTAAACCTAACACTAACCCTAATACTAACCCACAAACTCACCCTCACCCTCAGCCTAACCCTCCCCCTCCCCCTAACCCTCACCCTAACCATTACCCTCACCCTAACCCTAACCCTAACCCTCACCCTCAGTCTAACCCTTACCCTAACCCTAATCCTAACTCTGACCCTCACCCTCACCCTCACCCTAAACCTAACCCTTATCCTAATTCTCTCCCTCACCCTCACACTCAGCATAACCCTAACAATATCCCTAAACCTAACCATAACCCTAACTCTAACCCTCACCCTATCCCTAACCCTAAACCTAACCCTCACCCTAAACCGAACCGTTACCCTAAACCTCAACCTCACCATAACCCTAACCCTAACACTAACCCTAACCCTCACCCTAAAACTCACGTTAACCTAACCCTCACTCTCACTCTAACACTCACCCTAACACTTACACTCACCCAAACCGTGACCCTAAACCTAAACCTCACACTAAACCTAACCCTCACCCTATCTCTAACCCTACCCCTCACCCTAACACTCACCCTTACCCTAACCCTAACCCTCAGCCTCACCCTATCCCTAAACTTACCCCAATCCTAACACTCACCCTCACCCTAACTTTAAACCTAATCCTAGCCCTCACCCTCAACATAACCATCATGCTAACCCTAACCCTAACCCTCACCCGAAACCTAAACTTCACCTTCACCCTAACCCTCACCCTAAAGCTAACCCTCACCCATACCCTTACCCTCAGTCTCACCCTCACCCTAACACTCACCCTCACCCTAAACATTACCCTAACCTTAACCCTAACTGTAACCCTCAGCCTAACCCTCACCCTAATCCTTAGCCTCACCCTAAACCTCACGCTAACCCTAACCCTAAACTTAAACCTAACCCAAACCCTCACTCTCACCCTCGCCCTCACCCTAACCCTTACCTCACCCTAGCCCTCACCCTAAACCTAAACCTAACCCTCACCCTCACCTTCAGCCTAACCCTAACCCTAAACCTAATACTAACCCTCACCCTCACCATTAGCCTAACCCTCACCCTCACCCTAAGCCTTACCACCTTAAACCTAACCCAAACCCTCACCCTCACCCTAGACCTCACTCTACCCCTAATCCTAACACTCACCCTCATCCTAATCCTAACCCTCAGCTTAACCCTATCCCTCACCCTCAACCTAACCCTCACTATAAACCTAACCCTCACCCTCACCCTCATCCTCACCCTAACGCTAATCCTAACACTAACCCTAACCTTCACACTCACCCTCAACCTAAGCCTAACGCTAACCCTCACCCTAACCCTAACCTTCACCCTCAAACTCATCCTCAGCCTAACCGTAACCCTAACCCTAATCCTAACCCGAATCTTGACCCTCACCCTCACCATAACCCTAACCCTCTCCCTAACCCTAACCCTAACCATCACCCAAACCCTCACCCTAACCCTAACACTCACCCTATACCTCACTGTAACCCTAACATTAACCGTAAACCTCATCATCACCCTAACCCTCACCCTAAATCTAAGCCTAACCCTCACCCTCACCCACACCCTCATCCAAATCCTAACCCTAAAACTAATCCTTACCCTAACCGTCACCCTCACCCTCACCCTAACCCTAACCCTCAATCTCACCCTCACCCTAACCCTCACCCTAACACTCATTCCAACCCTAAGCCTAACCCTAATCCTAACCCAAACCCTCACCCTCACCCTCACCCTCACTCTAACCCTCACCCTAACCCTAACCCTAACCCTAAACCTAATCCTCACTCTCACCCTAACCGTAACCCTCACAATCACACTAACCCACACACTAACCCTTACCCTCACCCTAAATTTAATCCTAACCCTAAACCTCACACTAACCCTAACCCTCACCCTAACCCTAACAGTAACCTTCAGCCTAACCCTCATCCTAACACTAAACCTAACCCAAACCCTCACCCTAACATTAACCCTGACCCTCACCCTAACACTGACCTGAACCCTTAAGCCCAACCTAACCCTAAACCTAACCCTAAACCTCACCCTCACTCTAAACTTCACTCTAACCCTAAACCTCACCTTAACCCTTACCCTCACCCTAAACCTCACCCTAAAACTAACACTAACCCTAACCCTAACCCTCACCCTAACCCTCACCCTCACCTTAACCCAACCCAAACACTAACCCTCAAACTAACCGTCACCATAACCCTAACCCTAACTCTAACACTCACCCTCACCCTAAAACTCACCGTAACCCTTACCCTCACCCTAACAGTAGCCCTAACCCTAACCCTAACCCTCACCCTCAGCCTAGGCCTCATTCTTAACCTAACCCTCACCCTAACCCTGACCCTAACCCTAACGCTCACCCTAACCCTCACCCTAAACCTAACCCTAAACCTCACCCTAACTCTCACCCTAACCCTAAACTTAACCCAAACCTCACCCTCACTCTAACCCTCACCCTAAAGCTAACCCTAACCCTCACCCTCACTGTCGCCCTCACCCTGACCCAAGTCCTATGCCTAACGCTAACCCTAACCCACAACCTAAACCTAACCCTCACCCTAAACCTAAACTTAACCCTCACCCAAACACAAGCCCTCACTCTAACCCTAATCCTCAACCTCACCCTCACCGTGACCCTAATGCTAATCCTAACCCTCACCCTCACCCTAACACTAACCCTAACCCTCACCATCACCATAACACTAACTCTATCCCTCACCCTAACCCTCACCCTAACCCTAAACTTCACCTTCATCCTAACCCTAACCCTAACTTTACCCTCAACCTAACACTAACCGAAAACCTAACCCTCACACTAACCATAACACTCAACTCACCCTAAACCAATCACTCAGAATAAATAACATCCTAAGCCTAAATCCTAGTCCAAACCCTCACCCTAACTCTAAACCAAACCCTCACAATAACCATCAACCTAAACCTAACCATAAACCAAATCCTAACCCTAACACTCACCCTCACCCTCACTCTAACTCTAACACTAACCCTAACCCTAAATCTCACCCTCACACTCACCCTCACCCTCAACCTAACCCTTACCCTCACCCTAACCCTAATCCTCACACTAACACTAACCCTAACTCTAAACCTAACCCTAGCCCTCACCATAACCCTCACCCTAACTCTACCTCTAACCCTAACCCTCACCCCCACTCTATCCCTAACCCTAACCCTAACCCTCACCCTAACCCTAAGCCTAACCCTCACCCTCACCCTCATGCTAAACCTAAACCTAGCCCTAATTCTAACCCTCACCCTAACATTCACACTAAACCTAAGGCTAACCCTAAACCTCACTCTCACCCTAAACCTCACCCAAACATTAACCTCACCCAAACCCTAACCTTAACCCTAACCCTCACACTAAACCTCACCCTCACCCTAACCCTATCCCTCATCCTAACCCTCATCCTAACCCTAACCTAACCCTAACCCTCACCCTAGCCCTAATTCTAACCTTCCCCCTCACCCACAGCCTAACCGTAACCCTAACCCTAATGCAATCCCTAACCCTCACCCTCACCCTAACCCTCACTCTAACCCTTACCTCACGCTAACTCTAACCCTACCACTCACCCTAACCCAAACCCTAACACTATCCCTAACCCTCACCCTCACCCTAGCCCTCACCCTACCCTTAATCCTAACACTCACCCTCATACTAACCCTAACCATCACACTAACAGTAACCCTCACCATCACCCTATCCCTCACCCTCAGCCTAACCCTAAACCTAACCCTAATCGTAACCCTAACACTCCCCTTAACCCTCACCCTAACCCTCACCTTCACCCTAAACCTCACCCTCACCCTAAACCTCAACTTAACCCTTACCCTCACCCTAACACTAAACCTAACTCTAACCCTAATCCTCACACTAACCCTAACCCTAACTCTAACCCTAACCCTAGCCCCTACCCTAACCCTCACCCTAACTCTACCTCTAACCCTAACACTCACCCTCATACTAACCCTAACCCTCACCCTAACACTAACCCTCACAATCACCCTAACCCTCACTCTCAGACTAACCCTAAACCTAACCCTAATCCTAACCCAAACACTCACCCTAACCCTAACCCTCACTGTAACCCTAACCCTCACCCTTATCCTAAACCTAACCCTCACTCTAACCCTTAACCCTCACCCTAACCCTAACATTAAACCTAAACCGCACCGTCACCCTAACCGTCACCCTACCCCTAACCCTAACCCTCACCCTCACCCTCACCCTCACCCTCAGCCAAATCGTAACCCTAACAGTCATCCTAACCATAACCATCACCGTCACCCTCACGCTAACCCTAACCCTAACCCTAACCCTCACCCTAACCCTTACCCTCAGCCTAAACCTAACCCTAACCCTATCCCTGACACTAAACCTAACCCTCACGCTAACCCTACCCCTCACCCTAACCCTAACCCTAAACCTCACTCTAACCCTAACCCTAAACCTCACCCTCACCCTAGACCTCACCCTAACCCTAACCCTAACCATCACCCAAATCCTCACCCTAACCCTATCCGTAACACTAACACTCACCCTAACACTCACCGTAACCCTAACATTAACCCTAAACCTAATCATCACCCTAACCCTCACCCTAAACCTAAGCCTAACCCTCACACTCAACCTCACCCTCACCCAAATCATAACCATAAAACTAATCCTAACCCTAACCGTCACCATCACCCTCACCCTAACCCAAACCGTAACCCTAACCCTCAACCTCACCCTCACCCTTACCCTCATCCTAACACTTATTCCAACCCTCAGCCTAACCCTCATCCTAACACTAAACCTAACCCAAACCCTCACAATAAGCCTAAGCCTAAGCATCACCCTAACCCTCAACCTAACCCTTTAACTCAACCTAACCCTAACCCTAACCCTAAACCTCACCAACACTCTAAACTTCACTCTAACCCTAAAAATCAATCTAACCCTTACGCTCACCCTAAACATCACCCTAACACTAACCCTAACCCTAACCCTAACCCTCACCCTCACCCTAACCCAACCCAAACACTAACCTTCAAACTAACCGTCACCATAACCCTAACCCTAACCCTAACATTCACCCTCACCCTAACCCTCACCCTGACCGTAACCGTAGCCCTAACCCTAACCCTAACCCTCATTTTCACCCTAACCCTCACACTCAACCTCACCGTAACCCTAACCCTAACAATAACCCTAACCCTAATCCTAAACATCACCCTCATCCTAACACTAACCCTAACCCTAACCTTAACTCTCACCCTAAACCTCATCCTCATCTTAACCCTAACCCTAAACCTAACCATCACACTAAAACTCACCCTAACACTAACCCTAACCCTAACCCTCAAACTAAACCTTACCCTCACGCTAAACCTAACTCTAACACTCACCCTAACCCTAACCCTAAGCCTAACACTAAACCTCACCCTAACCCTAACCAAAACCCTCAGCCTCAACCTAGGCCTCACTCTAAACCTAACCCTCACCCTAACCCTGAACCTAAGCCTAACGCTCACCCTAAACCTCACCCTAACCCTAAACCTAAACCTCACCCTAACCCTCACCCTAACGCTAACCTTAAACCTAAACCTCACCCTCACCCTAATCCTAACCCTAATCTTCACCCTATCCCAAAACCTCACCCTAACCCTCATCCAAACACTAGCCCTCACTCTAGCCCTAACCCTCAACCTCACCCTCACCGTAACCCTAATGCTAACCCTAACCCTCACCCTCACCCTAACTCTAACCCTATCCCTCATCCTAACTCTCACCCTAACTTTACCCTCACCCTAACACTAACCCAAAACCTAACCCTCATACTAACCTTAACCCTTACCCTACCCTAACCCAACCACTCAGTCTAAACCTCATCCGAAGCCTAAATCCTAACCCAAACCCACACCCTAACTCTAAACCCAAACCTCACCCTCACCCTCAACCTAAATCTAACCATAACCCTAATCCTAACCCTAACCCTCATCCTCACAATCACCCTAACTCGAACAATAACCCTAAATCTAAACCTCACCCTCACCCTCACCCTCACGCTCACCCTAACTCTAACACTAACCCAAAACCTCACCCTAATCTCACCCTAACACTCACCTTCACCCTATACCTCACCCTCACCTTAAAACTCAACCTAAACCTTACCCTCACCCTAAACCTAACCCTAACCCTAACCCTAACCCTAATCCTCACAGTAACCCTAACCCTAACTCTAACCCTAACCCTCGCCCTCACCCTAAACCTCACCCTAACACTACCCCTCACCCTCACCCTCACCCTCACCCTAACTCTAAAACTAACCCTAACCCTAACCCTCTCTCATCCTCACCCTCACCCTAATCCTAACCCTATCCCTAACCCTCACCCTATCCCTAACCCTCAACCTAAACCTAAACCTAACCCTCACCCTAATCCTAACCCTAACCCTGACCCTCACCCTAACCCTCACCCTAACCCTCACCAAACCCTAACTCTAACCATCACCCGCACCCTAAATTCACCATGACCCTAAGCCTCACCCTAAACCTAACTTTCACCCACACCCTAACCCTCAGTCTCACCCGAATCCTCACCCTCACGCTCACCGTCACCCTCACCCTAAACATCACCCTAACCCTAACCCTGAAACTAACCCTCACACTAACCCTAACCCTAAACCTAACCCTCACCCTCAACCTAACCCTACACCTCACCCTAACCCTCATCCTAACCCTAACCCTAACCCTAAACCTAACCCTTACCCTAACTCTCATCTTCATCCTCACCCTCAGCCTTAACCTAATCCTAATCCTACTCCTAACCCTCACCCTCACCCTCACCCTAACCCTCACACTAACCTTAACCCTCACCCTAACCCTAACCCTAACCCTCAGCCTAACCCTCATCCTAACACTAAACCTAACCCAAACCCTCACAATAACCCTAACCCTAAGCCTCACCCTAACCCTCAACCTAATCCTTAACCTCAACCTAACCCTAACCCTAACCCTAAACCGTACCCTCACTCTAAACTTCACTCTTCCCCTAAAACCCAACCTAACCCTTTCCCTCACCCTAAAGCTCACCCTAACACTAACCCTAACCCTAACCCTAACCCTCACCCTCACCCTCAACCAACCCAAACACTAACTTTCAAACTAACCCTCACCGTAACCCTAACCCTAACCCTAACAATAACCCTAACCCTTACCCTAACCCTAATCCTAAACATCACCCTCACCCTAACCCTAACCTTAAATCTCACCCTAAAACTCACCCTCATCTTAACCCTAACCCTAAACCTAACCATCACACTAAACCTCACCCTAACACTAACCCTAACCCACAAACTAAACCTTACCCTCACACTAAACCTAACAATACCACTCACCCTAACCCTTACCCTAAACCTAACACTAAACCTCACCCTAACCCTAACCTTAACCCTAAACCTCACTCTCAAACTAACCCTCACCCTAACACTAACCCTAACCCTCACCCTCACCATCACCCTCACCCTGACCGAAGTCCTAACCCTTAGGCTAACCCTAACCCACGCCCTAAAACTAACCTACCCTAAACCTAACCCAAACCCTCATTCTCACCCTCACCCTAACCCTAACCCTAATCCTCACCCTATCCCAAAACCTCACCCTAACCCTCACCCAAACACTAGCCCTCACTCTAACCCTAACCCGCAACCTCACCCTCACCATAACCCTAATGCTAACCCAAACCCTCCACTTCACCCTAGCCTTAACCCTAACCCTCAAACTAACACTCACCCTAACCCTCACCCTCACCCTCACCCTAATTCTAACCCTATCCCTCACCATAAACCTCACCAAACCCTAACTTTCACCTTCACCCTAACCCTCACCCCAACTTTATCCTCACCCTTACACTAACCTAAAACCTAACCCTCATACTAACCTTAACCCTCACCCTAACCCTAACCCTAACCCAACCACTCAGCCTAAACCTCATCTGAAGCCTAAATCCTAACCCAAACCCTCACCCTAACTCTAAACCCAACCCTCACCCTCACCCTCAACCTCAACCTAACCATAACCCTAAACATAACCTTAACCCTCTCCCTAACACTCACCTTCACCCTAAACCTCACCGTCACCCTAAACTGCAACCTAACCCTTACCCTCACCTTAACCCTAACCCTAACCCTAACCCTAATCCTCACACTAACCCTAACCCTAACTCTAACCCTAACCCTCGCCCTCACCCTAACCCTCACCCTAAATCTCACCCTAACTCTACCCCTAACCCTAACCCTCACCTTCACTCTATCCCTAAATCTAACCCTAACCCTCACGCCAACCCTAACCCTAACCCTAACCCTCACCCTCACCCTAAACCTAACCCTAACCCTAACCCTCATTCTAACACTCACACTAAACCTAAGGCTAAACCTAAACCTCACACTCACCTAAACCTCACCCTAACCATTACCCTCAACCAAACCCTAACCCTAACCCTAACCCTTACACTAAACCTAACACTCACCCTAAACCTAACCCTACACCTCACTATAACCCTCACCCTAACATTAACCCTAATCTTCACCCTAACCCTATCCCTCAACCTACCCCTAATGTAAAACTCGCCCTCATAATAACCCTAACCCTAGCGGGGACACAGGGGGACACAGCAGGGACACAGCAGGACACAGCGGGGACATAGCGGGGACACAGCAAGACACAACGGGACACTGCGGGGACACAGGGGGTCACAGTGGGACACAGCGTGGACACAGCGGGACACAGCGGGGATACAGCGGGGACACAGCGGGACACACCAGGACACTGCGGGGGACACAGCAAGGACACAGTGGGACAGAGCGGAGACACAGTGGGGACACAGCGGGACACAGCGGGGACACAGCAGGACACCTCTTGGACACAGCGCGGGACACAGCGTAGGACACAGCGGGGGACACTGCGGGGAACACATCGGGACACAGCGGAGACACAGCTGGACACAGCGTGATACAGAGCGGGACACAGCGGGGACACAGCGAGGACACAGCGGAGACACAGCAGAAGACACAGTGGGACACAGCGGGAGACACAGCGGGGGACACAGCGGGGACACTGCGGGATACAGCGGGGGAAACAGCGGGGACACATCGAGGCAAAGCGAGGGACACAACGGGGACACAGCTATGATACAGCAGGACACAGCGGGGACACATTGGGGCACAGCGGGGGACACAGCAGGACACAGCGGGACACAGCGGGGGACACAGCGGGACACAGCGGGGGACACAGTGAGACACAGTGGGGGACACAGCGGGGGACAGAGCGGAACACTGCGGGGGACACAGTGGGGACACAGCGGGACACAGCGGGTGACAGAGCGAGGAAACAGCGGCACACTGCGAGACACCGCAGGGGACACAGCGGGATACAGCGGGGAACACAGCGGGGGACAGAGCGGGACACAGCGGGACACTGAGAGACACATAGAGGGACACAGCGTGGGACACAGCGGGGACACAGCAGGACACAGTGGGGACACAGCGGGGACACAGTGGGACACACCGGGACACTGCAGGGGACACAGCGAGGACACAGTGGGACACAGCGGAGACACAGCGGGGACACAGCGGGACCCAGTGGGGACACAGCAGGACCCATCTTGGCCACAGCGGGGGACACAGCGGGGAACACATCGGGACACAGCGGGGACACGGCTGGACACAGCGGGATACAGAGTGGGACACAGCGGGGACACAGCAGGACACATCTTGGCCACAGCGGGGGACACAGCGGGGAACACATCGGGACACAGCGGGGACACGGCTGGACACAGCAGGATACAGCGGGGACACAACGGGGACACAGCAGAGGACACAGAGAGAACACAGCGGGATACAGGGGGGACACAACGGGGACACAGCGGGGGACACAGCGAGGACAAAGCAGGACACAGCGGGACACAGCGGGACAGAGCACGATACAGCGGGGATCCTGTGGGACCCTGAGGGGGACACAGAGGGGACACAGCGGGACACACCGTGGGACACAGCGGAGCACAGCGGAGGACACAGCGGCACCCAGCGGGGGACAGAGCGGGGGACACAGCGGGGACACAGCGGGAAACAGCGGGGGACAGAGCGGGGACACATCGGGACACAGCGGGGGACACAGTGGGGACACAGCGGGACACAGCGGGATACAGCGGGGGACACACTGGGACACAGCGGGGGACACAGCGGGGACACAGCGGGGGACACAGCGGGGGACACAGCGGGGGACACAGCGAGGACACAGCCGGACACAGCGGGACACAGTGGGACTCAGCGAGAACACAGTGGGGACACAACGGGGAAACAGCGTGACACAGCGGGACACAGTGGGGGACACAGCGGGACACAGTGGGTCACAGCGTGGGAAACAGCGGGACACAACGGGGGACACTGCGGGGGACATAGCGCGACACAGCCGAGGACACAGAGAGAACACAGAGGGACACAGCGGGGGACACAGCGGGGGACACAGTGGGGACACAGAGAGGACACAGCGGGACACAGCGGGACATAGCGGGACACAGCAGGACACAGCGGGGAACACAGCAGGGGACACAGCGGGAAACAGCAGGACACAAGTGGGGTCATAGCGGGAGACAGCGGGGACACAGCAGAGACACAGCGGGACACAGCGGGACACAGCGGGGGACTCAGCGGGACACAGCGTGGGACACAGCGGGGACCCAGCGGGACACAGCGGGGGACACAGAGGGAACACAGCGGGGGACACAGCGGCGAAATAGCGGGACACAGCGGGACACAGCGTGGGACACAGCGGGACACAGCATAGGAGACAGCGGGTACCAGCTGGGGACAGAGCGGGGGACACAGCGGTAACACATCGGGACAGAGCGGGGGACACAGTGGAACACAGCTTGGACACAGCAGGACACAGCGGGGGACACAACGGGACACAGTGGGGGACACAGCGAGACACAGCGGGGGACACACCGAGGACACATTGGGACACAGCGGGGGACACAGAGGGGACACAGCTGGGACACAGCGGGAACATCGGGACACAGCGGGGACACAGCGAGGACACAGCGGGACACAGCGGGAGACACAGCAGGACACAGCGGGGAACACAGCGGGGGACAGAGCAGGACAAAGCGGGACACTGCGAGACACATCGGTGGACACAGCGGGACACAGCGTGGGCCACAGTGGGGACACAGCGGGGAAACAGCGGGGACACAGCGGGACACAGCGGAGACACAGCGGGGACACAGCGGGACACTGCGGGGGACACAGCGAGGACACAGCTGGACACAGAGGGACACAGTAGGACACAGCGGGAACACAGCGGGGGACACACCAGGGAAACAGCGGGACACAACGGGACACAGTGGGGGACACAGCGGGATACAGTGGGACACAGCGTGGGAAACAGTGGGACACAGCGGGGGACACTGCGGGGGACATAGCGCGACACAGCGGAGGACACAGAGAGACCACAGCGGGACACAGTGGGGGACACAGCGGGGGACACAGCGGGACACAGCGGGGGACACAGCGGGTGACAAAGGGGGGACACAGAGAGGACACAGCGGAACACAACGGGACATAGTGGGACACAGCAGGACACAGCGGGGAACACAGCAGGGGACACAGCGGGACACAGCGGGACACAAGGGGGGTCAAAGCGGGAGACAGCGGGGACACAGCGGAGACACAGCGGGACACAGCGGGACACAGCGGGGGACTCAGCGGGACTCAGCGTGGGACACAGCTGGACACAGCAGGGACCCAGCGGGACACAGCGGGGGACACAGAGGGAACACAGCGGGACACAGCATGGGACACAGCGGGGACACAGCGGGGGACTCAGCGGGACACAGCGGGGGACACAGCGGGACACAGCGGGGACACAGGGGGAAACAGCGGGATACAGCGGGACACTGTGGGGGACACAGCGAGGACACAGCGGGACATAGCGGGACACAGTGGGACACAGCGGGAACACAGCGGCGAAATGGCGGGACACAGCGAGACACAGCGTGGGACACAGTGGGACACAGCGGAGGAGACAGCTGGAACCAGCTGGGGACAGAGCGGGGGACACGGCGGGGACACAGCGGGACACAGTGGGGGACACAGCAGGGACACATCGGGACACAGCGGGGGACACAGCTTGGACACAGCAGGACACAGCGGGGACACATCGGGACACAGCGGGGAACACAGGGGGACACAGGGGCACACAGCGGGACACAGCGGGGGACACAGCGGGACACACAGCGCGGGACACAGCGGGATACACATCGGGACACAGCGAGGACACAGCTGGACACAGCGGAATACAAAGCGGGACACAGCGGGGACAAAGCAAGGACACAGCAGGACACAGCGGGGATACTGCAGGACACAGCGGAGACACAGCGGGGTCACAGAGGGGACACAGGGGGACACAAATAGGACACAGAGGGGCACAGCAGGGACACAGTGGGGACACAGCAGGGAACACATCGGGACACAGCGGGACAAAGCAGGGGACAAAGCGAGGACACAGCGGCACACAGCGGGGACACAGCGGGGACACAGCAGGACACAGGGGAACAAGAAGGGGACAAAGCAGGACACAGCAGGGGACACAGCGGGGGACACAGCGGGGGACAAAGGGGGTCCACAGAGAGGACACAGCGGGACACAGCAGGACATAGCGGGACACAGCAGGACACAGCGGGGAACACAGCAGGGGACACAGCGGGACACAGCGGGACACAAGGGGGGTCACAGCGGGAGACAGCGGGGACACTGCGGAGACACAGCGGGACACAGCGGGACACAGCGGGGGACTCAGTGGGACTCAGCGTGGGACACAGCTGGACACAGTGGGGACCCAGCGGGACACAGCATGGGACACAGCGGGGACACAGCGGGGGACTCAGCGGGACACAGCGGGACACAGCGGGGACAAAGGGGTAAACAGCGGGATACAGCGGGACACTGCGGGGG
Organism: Dipodomys merriami; assembly: GCF_024711535.1. Classification (NCBI taxonomy): domain Eukaryota; kingdom Metazoa; phylum Chordata; class Mammalia; order Rodentia; family Heteromyidae; genus Dipodomys; species Dipodomys merriami. Next base: position 137,821 of record NW_027203727.1, on the reverse strand, counting down.
ACACAGCGAGGACACAGCGGGACAAAGCGGGACACAGTGGGACACAGCGGGAATACGGTGGGGGACACAGTGGCGAATTAACCGGACACAGCGGGACACAGCGTGGGACACAGCAGGACACAGCGGAGGAGACACCTGGAACCAGCTGGAGACAGAGCGGGAGACACGGCAGGGACACAGCGGGACACAGCGGGGGACACAGCAGGGACACAATGGGGGACACAGCGGGGACACAGCTTGGACACAGCAGGACACAGCGGGGACACATCGGGACACAGCGGGAGACACAGGGGGACACAGGGGCACACAGCGGGACACAGTGGGGGACATAGCGGGACACATCGGGGGACACAGCGAGACACAGTGGGGGACACAGCGGGGACACATTGGGACACAGCGGGGGACACAGAGGGGACACAGCTGGGACACAGCAGGACACAGCAGGGACATATCGGGACACAGGGGGGGAAACAGCGGGACACAGCGGGACACAGCGGGGACACAGCGGGGACACAGCGGGACACATCGGGGGACACAGCTTGACACAGCGGGATACACGGCGGGACACAGCGGGGACACAGCGAGGACACAGGGGGAAACAGCGGGACACATCGGGAAACAGCGGGACACAGCGGGGACACAGAGGACACAGTGGGACACAGCGGGACACAACAGGACACAGCGGGGGACACAGCGGGGGACACAGCGGGACACAGCGGGGGACACAGTAGGGGACAGAGCGGGACAAATCGGGACACTGCGAGACACATCAGTGGACACAGCGGGACACAGCATGGGACACAGAGGGGACACAGCGGCACACAGCATGGGACACAGCGGGACATCGTGGAGGACACAGCGGGATCCAGCTGGGGACAGAGCTGGGGACATAGCGGGGACACAACAGGACAGAGCGGGGGACACAGCCAGGACACAGCGGGACACAGTGGGACACAGCGGGGGACACTGCTGGAAAGAGCGGGGAACACAGCGGGGGACACAGCGTGACACAGTGGGGACACTGCGGGGACACTGCGGTACACAGCGGGATACACAGCGGGACACAGCGGGACACCTCGGGGAACACAGCGTGACACAGCGGGGACACAGTGGGGACACAGCGGGACACTGCGTGACACATCGGGGACACAGCGGGACACAGCGGGGGACACAGCGCTACAAAGCGGGGGACACAGCGAGGAAACAGCGGTACACAGCGGGGGACACAGCGAGATACACAGCGGGACACAGCGGGGACACTGCAGGGACACAGCGGGACACAGCTGGGGACACAACGGGACACAGCAGGTGACACAGCGGGGACACAGCCGGACACAGCGGGCACACAGCGGGGACAAAGTGGGAAACAGCGGGACACAGCGGGGGACAAAGCGGGAGACAGCGGGGGACACAGCAGGGGAAACAGCGGGGACACAGCGAGACACAGAGGGACACAGCTGGGGACACAGCCAGGCACAGCGGGACACAGAGGGGGACAAACCGAGGACAGAGCGGACAAAGCGGGACACAGCAGGGACAAAGCTGGACACAGCAGGAGACACAGCGGAGACACAACGGGACACAGCGCGCGACACAGCGGGACACAGCAGGGACACAGCGGGACACAGCGGGGGCCACAGCGGGACACAACGGGACACAACGGGACACAGCAGGACACAGTAGGGTACATAGCGGGGAACAGCAGGGACACACCGGGGGAGAGTGGGGACACAGCAGGACACAGCGGGGACAGAGCAGGACACAGTAGGTGACACAGCGGGGACACAGCAGGGACACAGCGGGACACAGCGGTGACACAGCGGGACACAGCGTGAGACACAGCGGGTACACAGCGGGGAACACAGAGGGACACAGCGGGACAGAGCGGGGACATAGCGGGACACAGCGGGGGACACAGCTGGGGACACAGCGGGACACAGTGGGGGATAAATCGAGTACACAGAGGGACACAACGGGACATCGAGGGGGCCACAGCGGGACACAGCGGGACACAACGGGACACAGCAGGCACAAAGCGGGAATCCCAGCGGGGGATAGAGCGGGACACAGCGGGGGAAACAGGGAGGACACAGCGGGACACAGCGTGGACACAGCGGGGACTCAGCAGGGGACACAGCGGGGGACACAGCGGAGACAGAGCAGGGACACAGGGAGACAAAGCGGGGACAGAGCGGGACACAGCGGGGACACAGCGGGACACAGAAGGACACAGCGGGACACAACGGGACACAGTGGGACACAGCGGGGACACAGCAGGACACAGCGGGGACACAGCGGGACACAGTGGGGGACACAGCGGGACTCAGTGGTGACAAAGCGGGAATCACAGCGGGGGATAGAGCGGGACACAGTGGGGGACACAGCAGAACACAGCGGGGACTCAGCGGGGGACACAGCGGGGGACAAAGCAGGACACCACGGGACACAGCGGAAAACAGCGGGACACAGTGGGGAAACTGCGGGGACACAGCGGGACACAGCAGAGGACACAGCGGGACACAGCGGGACTCAGCGGGGAACACAGCGGAACACAGCGGGGGACAGAGCGGGTGACACAACGGGACACAGGGGGACTCAGCTGGACACAGCGGGAAACACAGCGTGACACAGCGGGGACACAGAGGGGACACAGCGGGACACTGCGTGACACATCGGGGACACAGCGGGACACAGCGGGGGACACAGCTCTATACAGCGGGAACACAGCGATGACACAGCGGGACACAGCGTGGGACACAGCGAGAACACAGTGGGACACAGCGGGGACACAGCGGGGGACACAGCGGGACACAACGGGGGAAACAGCAAGGACACAGCGGGACACAGGGGGGACACAGCAGGGACACAGCGGGGGATATAGCGGGACACAGCGGGGGACACAGCGGGGAAACAGCGGGATACATCGGGGACACAACGGGGACACAGCGGGGAACACAGAGAGAACACAGTGAGACACAGCGGGATACAGCGGGGACACAACGGGGACACAGCGGGGGACACAGCGAGGACACAACGGGACCCAGCGGGGGACAGAGCGGGGGACACAGCGGGGACACAGCGGGACACAGCGGGGGACAGAGCGGGGACACATCAGGACCCAGCAAGGGACACAGAAGGGACACAGCGGGGGACAGAGCGGGGACACTTCGGGACACAACGGGGACACAGCGGGGGACACAGCGAGGACAAAGCAGGACACAGCGGGACACAGCAGGACAGAGCAGGATACAGCGGGTACCCAGCGGGACCCTGAGGGGGACACAGAGGGGACACAGCGGGACACAGAGCGGGACAAAGCGGGGCACAGCGGAGGACAGAGAGGGAACCAGCCGGGGACAGAGTGGGGGACACAGCGGGGACACAGCGGGACACAGCGGGGGAAAGAGCGGGGACACATCGGGACACCGCGGGGGACATAGCGGGGACACAGCGGGACACACCGGGATACAGCGGGGGACACAGCGGGACACAGTGGGGGACACAGCGGGACACATCGGGACACAGCGGGGACACAGCGAGGACACAGCGGGACACACCGGGAGACACAGCGGGACACAGCGGGGGACACAGCGGGGGACACAGCGGGACACAGCGGGGGACACAGCAGGACACAGAGGGGACACAGGGGGAAACAGCGGGAACACAGCGGGGGACACAGTGGCGAAATAGCGGGACACAGCGGGACACAGCGTGGGACACAGCAGGACACAGCGAGGGAGACAGCAGGAACCAACTGGGGACAGAGCGGGGGACACAGCGGGGACAAATCGGGACACAGCGGGGGACACAGCGGGGACACAGCTTGGACACAGCAGGACACAGCGGGGACACATCGGGACACAGCAAGGGACACAGGGGGACACAGTGGCACACAGCTGGACACAGCGGAGGACACAGCGGGACACAGCGGGGAAACACCGGGGACACATTGGGACACAGCGCGGGACACAGAGGGGACACAGCTGGGACACAGCGGGACACATCTGGACACAGCGGGGACACAGCTAGGACACAGAGGGACACAGCGGGAGACACAGCGGGACACAGCGGGGGACACAGCGAGATACAAAGCGGGACACAGCGGGGACAATGTAGGGACACAGCGGGACACAGCTGGGGACACAACGGGACACAGCAGGTGACACAGTGGGGACACAGCGGGACACAGCGGGCACACAGCGGGGACACAGTGGGAAACAGCGGGACACAGCGGGGGACAAAGCGGGAGACAGCGGGGGACACAGCAGGGGACACAGCGCGGACACAGCGGGACACAGAGGGACACAGCTGGGGACACAGCCAGGCACAGCGGGACACAGCGAGAGACAAAGAGAGGACACAGCGGACACAGCGGGACACTGCCGAGACACAGCGAGGACACAGCGGGACACAGCGGGACACAGTGGGACACATCGGGAACACAGCGGGGGACACAGTGGCGAAATAGCGGGACACAGCGTGGGACACAGCGGGACACAGCGTAGGAGACAGCAGGAACCAACTGGGGACAGTGCGGGGGACACAGCGGGGACACATCGGAACACAGCGGGGGACACAGCGGGGACACAACTTGGACACAGCAGGACACAGCGGGGACACAGCGGCACACAGAGGGACACAGGGGGACACAGCGGCACACAGAGGGACACAGCGGGGGACACAGCGAGGCACAGCGGGGGACACACCGGGGACACATTGGGACACAGAGGGGACACAGCTGGGACACATTGGGACACAGAGGGGACACAGCGGGGACACAACTAGGACACAGAGGGACACAGCGGGAGACACAGCGGGACACAGCGGGGGACACAGCGAGATACACAGCGGGACACAGCGGGGACACTGTAGGGACACTGTGGGACACAGCTGGGGACACAACGGGACACAGCAGGTGACACAGCGGGGACACAGCGGGACACAGCGGGCACACAGCGGGGACACAGTGGGAAACAGCGGGACACAGCGGGGGACAAAGCAGGAGACAGCGGGGGACACAGCAGGGGACACAGCGCGGACACAGCGGGACACAGAGGGACACAGCTGGAGACACAGCCAGGCACAGCGGGACACAGCGGGAGACAAAGTGAGGACACAGCGGACACAGTGGGACACAGCTGGACACAGCGGGATACAGCAGGAGACACAGCGGGGACAAAACGGGACACAGGGACACAGCGCGGGACACAGCGGGACACAGCAGGGTCACAGCGGGACACAGCGGAGACACAGCAGAGACACAGCGGGACACAGCGGGGGCCACAGCGGGACACAACGGGACACAGCGGGGGACATAGTGGGGACATAGAGGGGGACCCAGCGAGGACACAACGGGACACAACGGGACACAGCGGGACACAGCGGGGTACATAGCGGGGAACAGCAGGGACACAACGGGGGACAGTGGGGACACAGCAGGACACAGTGGGGACAGAGCAGGACACAGCAGGTGACACAGCGGAGACACAGCGGGACACAGTGGTGACACAGCGAGACACAGCCAGAGACACAGCGGGTACACAGCGGGGAACACAGCGGGGAACACAGCGGGACACAGCGGGACACAGCGGGGACACAGCGGGACACAGCGGGGCACACAGCGGGACATAGCGGGACACAGCGGGACACAGCAGGGGACACAGCTGGGGACACAGAGGGACACAGTGGGGGATACAGCGAGGACACAGAGGGACACAACGGGACACCGAGGGGACCACAGCGGGACACAGCGGGACACAGCAGGACACAGCAGGCACAAAGCGGGAATCCCAGTGGGGGATAGAGTGGGACACAGCGGGACACAGCGGTGACACAGCGGGGACTCAGCGGGGGACACAGCGGGGGATACAGCGGGGACAGAGCAGGGACACAGGGGGACACAGCGGGGACAGAGCGGGACACAGCGGGGACACAGCGGGACACAGCGGGGACACAGCAGGACACAGTGGGGACACAGCGGGACACAGTGGGGGACACAGCGGGACACAGCGGAACACAGCGAGACACAGCGGTGACAAAGTGGGAATCACAGCGGGGTATAGAGCGGGACACAGCGGAGGACACAGCGGGACACAGCAGGACTCAGCGGGGAACACAGCGGAACACAGCGGGGGACAGAGCGGGTGACACAATGGGACACAGCGGGGACTCAGCTGGACACAGCGGGCGACACAGCGTGACACAGCGGGGACACAGCGGGACACAGCGGGACACAGCAGGGGACACAACTCTATACAGCGGGGAACACAGCGATGACACAGCGGGACACAGCGTGGGACACAGCGAGAACACAGTGGGACACAGCGGGGACACAGCGGGGGACACAGCGGGACACAACGGGGAAAACAGCGAGGCAGAGCGGGACACAGGGGGGACACAGCAGGGACACAGCGAGGACACAGCGGGACACAGCGCAGGAAACAGCGGGGAAACAGCGGGACACAGTGGGACACAGCGGGGGACACAGCGGGGGATACAGCGGGACACAGCGGGGGACACAGCGGGGACACTGCGGGAACACAGCGGGGACACAGCGGGACACAGCAGGCACCCAGCGGGACACAGCAGGGGACACAGAGGGGACACAGCGGGACACAGCATGGGACACAGCGGGACACAGTGGAGGACACAGCGGGATCCAGCGGGGGACAGAGCCGGGGACATAGCGGGGACACAGCGGGACAGAGCGGGGGACACAGCGAGGACACAGCGGGACACAGTGGGACACAGCGGGGGAAAATGCTGGACAGAGCAGGGGACACAGCAGGGGACACAGCGTGACACAGTGGGGACACTGCGGGACACAGCGGGTGGCACAGCGGGACACAGCGGGACACCTCGGGGAACACAGCGTGACACAGCGGGGACACAGCGGGGACACAGCGGGACACTGCGTGACACATCGGGGACACAGCGGGACACAGCGGGACACAGCGGAGGACACAGCGAGATACACAGCGGGACACATCGGGGACACTGCAGGGACACAGCGGGACACAGCTGGGGACACAACGGGACACAGCAGGTGACACAGCGGCGACACAGCGGGCACACAGCGGGCACACAGCGGGGACACATTGGGAAACAGCGGGACACAGCGGGGGACAAAGCGGGAAACAGCGGGGAACACAGCAGGGGACAAAGCGGGGACACAGCGGGACACAGAGGGACACAGCTGGGGACACAGCCAGGCACAGCGGGACACAACGGGGGACAAAGCGAGGACACAGCGGACACAGCGGGACAGAGCGGGGACACAGCTGGACACAGCGGGATACAGCAGGAGACAGCGGGGACACAACGGGACACAGCGCGGGACACAGCGGGACACAGCAGGGACACTGCGGGACACAGCGGGGACACAGCAGAGACACAGCGAGAGACACAGCGGGTACACAGTGCGGAACACAGCGGGACACAGCGGGACAGAGCGGGGACACAGCGGGACACAGCGGGACCCAGCAGGGGACTCAGCAGGACACAGCGTGGGACACAGCTGGACACAGAGGGGACCCAGCGGGACACAGCGGGGGACACAGAGGGAACACAGCGGGACACAGCATGGGACACAGCAGGGACACAGCGGGGGACTCAGCGGGACACAGCGGGGGACACAGCGGGACACAGCGTGGACATAGGGGGAAACAGCGGGATACAGCGGAACACTGCGGAGGACACAGCGAGGACACAGCGGGACACAGCGTGACACAGTGGGACACATCGGGAACACAGCGGGGACACAGCGGGGGACTCAGCGGGACACAGCGGGGGACACAGTGGGACACAGCGGGGACACAGGGGGAACAGCGGGATACAGCGGGACACTGCGGGGGACACAGCAAGGACACAGCGGGACACAGTGGGACACAGCGGGGGACACAGCGGCGAAATAGCGGGACACAGCAGGACACTGCGGGGCACAGCGGAGGAGACAGCGGGAACCAGCTGGGGACAGATCGGGGGACACAGCGGGGACACATCGGGACACAGCGGGGGACACAGCGGGGACACAGCTTGGACACAGCAGGACACAGCGGGGACACATCGGGACACAGCGGGGGACACAGGGGGACACAGCAGCACACATCGGGACACAGCGGGGGAAACAGCGAGACATAGCGGGGGACACAGCGGGGACACATTGGGACACAGGGGGGACACAGAGGGGACAAAGCTGGGACACAGCGGGACACATCGGGACACAGCGGGGACACAGCGAGGACACAGTGGGACAAAGCGGGGACACAGGGGGACACAGCGGAGGACACAGCGGGAGACAGAGCGGGACACAACGTGGGCCACAGCGGGGACACAGCGGGGAAACAGCGGGGACACAGCGGGACACAGCGGGACACTGCGGGGGACACAGCGAGGACACAGCCGGACACAGCGGGGACACAGCGGGACACAGTTGGACACAGCGTGGGAAACAGCGGGACACAGCGGGGGACACTGCGAGGGACATAGCGCGACACAGCGGAGGACACAGAGAGAACACAGCGGGACACAGCGGGGGACACAGCGGGGGACACAGAGGGACACAGCGGGGGACACAGCGGGTGACACAGGGGGGACACAGAGAGGACACAGCGGGACACAGCGGGACATAGCGGGACACAGCAGGACACAGCGTGGAACACAGCAGGGGACACAGCGGGATACAGCGGGACACAAGGGGGGTCACAGCGGGAGACAGTGGGGACACAGCAGAGACACAGCGGGAGACCGCGGGACACAGCGGGGGACTCAGAGGGACACAGCTTGGGACACAGCGGGGACCCAGCGGGACACAGCGGGGGACACAGAGGGAACACAGCGGGACACAGCATGGGACACAGCGGGGACACAGCGGGGGACTCAGCGGGACACAGCGGGGGACACAGCGGGACACAGCGGGGACACAGGGGGAAACAGCGGGATACAGCGGGACACTGTGGGGGACACAGCGAGGACACAGCGGGCCACAGCGGGACACAGTGGGAAACAGCGGGAACACAGCGGGGGACACAGCGGCGAAATAGCGGGACACAGCGGGACACAGCGTGGGACACAGCGGGACACAGCTGAGGAGACAGCTGGAACTAGCTGGGGAAAGAGCGGGGGACACAGAGGGGACACAGCGGGACACAGCGGGGGACACAGCGGGAAACAATGGGTGTCACAGCGGGGGACAGTGGGGACACAGTGAGGACACAGCAGGACACAGCGGGACACAGCGCGGGACACAGCGGGACACAGCGGGGGACACAGCGGGAAACAATGGGTGTCACAGCGGGGGACAGTGGGGAAACAGATGGGACACAGGGGGAGACACAGAGGGAACACAGCGGGACACAGAGCGATACAGCGGGGACACAACGGGGACACAGCGGAGGACACAGAGAGAACACAGCGGGACACAGCGGGATACAGCGGGGACACAACGGGGACACAGCAGGGGACACAGCGAGGACAAAGCAGGACACAGCAGGACACAGCGGGACAGAGCAGGATACAGCGGGGACCCAGTGGGACCCTGAGGGGGACACAGAGGGGACACAGCGGGACACAGCGTGGGACACAGCGGGGCACAGCGGAGGACACAGCGGGACCCAGAGGGAAAGAGCGGGGGAAACAGCGGGGACACTACGGGACACAGCGGGGGACACAGCGGGGACATATCGGGATATAGCGGGGGACACAGCGGGGACACAGCGGGACACAGCGGGATACAGCGGGGGACACAGTGGGACACAGCGGGGGACACAGCGGGGACACAGCGGGACACAGCGGGACACAGCGGGGACACAGTGAGGACACAGCGGGACACAGCGGGACACAGCGGGGAACACAGCGAGGACACAGCAGGACACAGCAGGACACAGCAGGACACAGCAGAACACAGCAGGACACAGCGGGGAACACAGCAGGGGACACAGCGGGACACAAGGTGGGTCACAGCGGGAGACAGCGGGGACACAGCGGAGTCACAGCTGGACACAGCGGGACACAGCGGGGGACTCAGCGGGACACAGCGTGGGACACAGCTGGACACAGAGGGGACCCAGTGGGACACAGCGGGGGACACAGAGGGAACACAGTGGGACACAGCATGGGACACAGCATGGGACACAGCGGGGGATTCAGCGGGACACAGCGGGACACAGCGTGGACACAGGGGGAAATAGCGGGATACAGCGGGACACTGCGGGGGACACAGCGAGGACACAGCGGGACACAGCGGGACACAGTGGGACACATCGGGAACACAGCGGGGGACACAGCGGGGAAATAGCGGGACACAGCTGGACAAAGCGTGGGACATAGCGCGACACAGCGGAGTACACAGAGAGAACACAGCGGGACACAGCGGGGGACACAGCGGGGGACACAGCGGCACACAGCCGGGGACACAGCAGGACACAGCGGGGAACACAGCAGGGGACACAGCGGGACACAGCGGAACACAATGGGGGTCACAGTGGGAGACAGCGGGGGACACAGCGGCGAAATAGCGGGACATAGCGGGACACAGCGGGACACAGCTGGACACAGCGGGACACAGCGGGGGACTCAGCGGGACACAGCATGGGACAAAGCTGGATACAGCGGGGACCCAGCGGGACACAGCGGGGGACACAGAGGGAACACAGCGGGACACAGCATGGGACACAGCGAGGACACAGCGGGGGACTCAGCGGGCCACAGCAGGGGACACAGCGGGACACAGCGGGGACACAGGGGGAAACAGCGGGATACAGCGGGACACTGTGGGGGACACAGCGAGGACACAGCGGGACATAGCGAGACACAGTGGGACACAGCGGGAACACAGCGGGGGACACAGCGGCGAAATAGCGGGACATAGCGGGACACAGCGTGGGACACAGCAGGACACAGCGGAGGAGACAGCGGGAACCAGCTGGGGACAGAGCGGGGGACACAGCGGGGACACATCGGGACACAGCAGGGGACACAGAGGGGACACAGCTTGGACACAGCAGGACACAGGGTGGACACATCGGGACACAGCGGGGGACACAGGGGGACACAGCGGCACACAGCGGGACACAGCGGGGGACACAGCAGGACACAGCGGGGGACACAGCGAGACACAGCGGGGGACACAGCGGGGACACAGAGGTGAAACAGCTGGGACACAGCGGACACATCGGGACACAGCGGGGACACAGCGAGGACACAGTGGGACACACGGGGAACACAGCGGGACACAGCGGGGGACACAGCGAGGACACAGCGGAATACAGCGGGTGACACAGCCGTGGACACATCAGGACACAGCGGGGGACATAGCGAGGACACAGCGGGACACAGCGGGGACACAGCGAGGACACAGCGGGGGACACAGAGGGTGACACAATGGGACACAGATGGACACAGTGGGACACACCGCGATCACAACTGGGACACAGCGGGGGACACAGCGGGACACAGCGGGACACCGCAGGGGACACAGCGGGGGACAAAGCGGGACGCAGTGGGGGACACAGCAGGGGACACAGCGGGGCACAGCGGGGGACACAGCGAGGACACAGCGGGACCCAGTGGGAAACTGCGTCGATACAGTGAGGACACAGCGGGACACAGCGGGGAATACCGCTGGAGACACAAAGGAAACAGCGGGGACACAGCAGCACACTGCGTGACATATCGTGGACACAGCGGGACACAGCGGGGACACAGCGGGACACAGCGGGGACACAGCAGGACACAGTGGGACACAGCGCGACACAGCGGGGTCACAGCGGGACACAGCGGGGGACACAGCGGGACATAGCAGGACACAGCGGGACAAAGCGGGGGACACAGCGGGACACAGTGGGACACAGCGTCAATACAGCGCGGTCACAGCGGGACACAGCGGGGTACAGAGCTGGGGAAACAACGGGACACAGCGGGGGACACAGCAGGACACAGCGGGACACAGCGGGACACAGCTGGGACAAAGCGGGAGACACAGCGGGGGACAGAGCGGGACGCAGCGGGGGACACAGGGAGGACACAGAGGGACACAGCGGGGACACAGCGGGGACTCAGCAAGGGACATAGCGGGGGACAAAGCAGGACACCACGGGACAAAGCGGAACACAGCTGAACACAGTGGGGACAATGCGGGGACACAGCGGGACACAGCGGGGGACATAGAGGGACACAGCGGGACTCATGGATGAACACAACGGAACACAGCGGGGGACAGAGCGGGGGACACAGCGGGACACAGCGGGGACACAGCAGGACACTGCGTGACACATCGGGGACACATTGGGACACAGCGGGACACAGCGGGGGACAAAGCGCTACACAACGGGAAACACAGCGAGGGCACAGCAGGACACAGCGGGGTACACAGCTGGGGAAATGTAGGGAAACAGCGGGGACACAGCAGGGCACTGCGTGACACATCGTGGACACAGCGGGACACAGCGGGGACACAGCGGGGGACACAGCGGGGGACACAGCGAGGACACAGTGGGACACAGCGAGGGACAAATCGCTACACAGCGGGGAACACAGCGGGACACAGCGGGGAAAACAGCGAGGACACAGCGGGACACAGCGGGACACAGTGGGACACAGCGGGGGACACAGAGGGACAAGGCGGGACACAGCGGGGACACAGCGGGACACAACCGGGACGCAGCGGGACACAGCGGTACACAGCGGGGACATAGCGGGACACAGAGGGACACAGCGGGGATACAGCAGGACACAGCGGGGGACACAGCGAGGACACAGCGGGATACAGCGGGACACAGCGGGGGACACAGTTGGGGACACAGCGGGGACACACCGGGTACACAGCGGGACACAGCGGGGACACAGCAGGGACACAGCACGACACAGCTCGGACACAGCGGGACACAGTGGGGGACAGAGGGGGACACAGCGGGACACAGCGGGGGACACAGCGGGACACAGCACATCACAGCGGTACACAGCGGGGTCACAGCGGGGTAAAAGCGGAGAGCACAGCGGGACAGAGTGGGGGACACAGCGGGACAGAGCGGGACACAGCGGGGACACAGAAGGGACACAGCTGGGGACACAGCGGGACACAGCGGGGGAAACAGCGGGACACAGCGAGGACACATCGGGACACAGCGGGGGACAAAGCGGGGACACAGCGGGACACAGAGGGACACAGCGGGGGACACAACGGGGGACACAGCGGGGGACACAGTGGGACCCAGCGGGGGACACAGCGAGGACAAAGCGGGAACCAGCGGGACACAGCGTCGATACAGCGGGGACACAGCGGGACACAGCGGGGTACACAGCTGGGGACACAACGGGACACAGAGGGGGACACAGCGGGGGACACAGAGGGGGACACAGCGGGACAGAGTGGGGACACAGCGGGACAGAGTGGGGACACAGCGGGGACTCTGCGGGGGACAAAGCGGGGACAGAACGGGGACACAGAGGGACACAGTGGGGACACAGCGGGACAAATCGGGGACACAGCGGGACACAACAGGACAGAACGGGGACACAGTGGGACACAGCGGGGACACAGCACGACACAACGGGACACAGTGGGGGACACATCGGGACACAGCGGGACACAGCGGGACACAGCGGGAATCACAGCGGGGGATAGAGCGGGACACAGCGGGGGACACAGGGAGGACACAGCGGGGGACACAGCGGGGGACAAAGCAGGACACCACGGGACATAGCGGAACACAGCGGGACACAGTGGGGAAACTGCGGGGACACAGCGGGACACAGCGGGACTCAGCGGGGAACACAGAGGAACACAGCGGGGGACAGAGCGGGGGACAGAGCGGGACAAAACGGGGACTCAGCTGGACACAGCGGGGGACACAGCGTGACACAGCGGGGTCACAGCGGGGACACAGCGGGACACATCGGGGTCACAGCGGGACACAGCAGGACACAGCGGGGGACACAGCGCTACACAGCAGGGAACACAGCAAGGACACAGCGGGACACAGCGAGGACACAGCGGGACACAGCGGGGACACAGCGGGGGACACAGCGGGACACAACGGGGGAAACAGCGAGGACACAGCGGGACACAGGGGGGACACAGCAGGGACACAGCGAGGGCACAGCGGGACACAGCGCAGGACACAGCGGGGAAACAGCGGGACACAGTGGGACACAGCAGGGACACAGGGGGGACACAGCGGGGACACAGCGGAACACATCCGGGACACAGCGAGGACACAGTGGGACACAGCAGGACACAGCGGGGCACAGCGTGGGACACAGCTTGATACACAGCGGGACACAGCGGGGGTCACAGCAGGGGTCACAGCGGGAAACAACGGGGGACACAGCGGGACACAGCGGGGACACAGCGAGGACACAGTGGGACACAGTGGGGCCACAGCGGGACACAGCTGGGATACAGTGGGGACAAAGTGGCTTACAGCGGGGACAGAGCGGGGGAAACAGTGTTGAACACAGCGGGGTACACATCCGGACACAGCGGGGGACACAGCGTGGGACACAGTGTGGGACACAGCGGGGGACACAGCGGGACACAGCGGGGACACAGCGGGACACAGCGGGGACACAGCAGGGACACAGCGGGGTACACAGCTGGGGACACAACAGGACACAGCTGGGGACACAGCGGGACACAGCGGGAGACACAGCGAGAACACAGGGGGACACAGCAGAACACTGTGAGGACACAACGGGAAACCGCGGGGACACAGCGGGGGACACAGCGGGACACAGCGGGGGAAACAGCGAGGACACAGCGGGACACATCAGGACACAGCGGGGGTCTAACCCTAACCCTCACCCTCACTCTAACCCTAAATCTATCCCTAACCATCATCCTAACGCTCATACTCACCTTAAACCTCACCCTAAAATTTAGCCTCACCCTAACCATAACCCTAACCCTAACCCTAATCTTAACAGTAAACCTAGCCCTAACCATAACCCTAAACCTCACCCTAAACCTAACCCTCACCCTCACCCTAACCCTAACCCTGACCCTAACGCTAACACTAACACTAACCCTAACTCTCACACTCATCCTAACCATCACTAACACCCTAACCATCAACCTAACCCTAATCCCCACCCACACCCTATCCTTCACCCTCAACCTAAACCTCACCCTCACCCTCACCCTAAACATCACCCTAACCCTAACCCTCCCCCTAACCCTAACCCTAACCCTCACCTTCACCCTCACCCTCACCCTCACCCTAACCCTCACCGTAACCCTTACCCTCACCGTAAACCTATCCCTCACCCTAACCCTCACACTAAACCTAACTCTCACCATAACCCTAACCTTACCGCTCAGCCTAACCTTAATCCTAACCCTAAACCTTACCCTAACCCTAACCCTCACCCTAAACCTAACCCTATCTGTCACCCTAATCCTAAACCTAACCATAACCCTCACTCTCACCCTAGCCCTGACCCGAACCCTAACCCTAACCCTAAACCTCACACTAACCCTAACCCTTACCCTAACCCTAACACTCACCCTCACCCTGACCCTCACCCTTAACCAAATCCTAATCCTAATCCTCAACCTAACCCTCTCCATAAACCTAACCCTAACACTAACCCTAACCCTCACCCTCCCTAACCCTCCCTGTCTCCCTAACCCTAACGCTAACCCTAAACCTCACCATAACCCTAACACTCACCCAAACCCTCACCCTAACCCTAAGCCTCACTCTAACCCTAAACCTCACCCTAACCCTAACCCTCACCCTCACCCTCACCCTAAGGCTATTCCTCACCCTAGTCCTCACCCTAATCCTAACCCTAACCCTAACCCTCACCCTCACCCTCAGCCTAACCCTAACCCTAACACTAATCCTAACCCTAACCCTTACCCTCACCCTAACCCGAACCCTAACCCTAACCCTCACAATAAATCTAACCCTCATCCTTACCCTAAACCTGCCACTCACCCTAAACCTCACCCTCACCCTCATCCTAACCCTAACCTAACCATAACCCTAACAATAACCCTAACCCTAACTCTCACTCTCAACCTAACCCTAAGTATAACCCTAACGGTAACCCTCACCCTAAACCTCACCCTGACCCTAACACTGACCCTAAAACTCACCCTAACCCTCACCCTCACCATCAGCCTAAACCTAACACTAACCCTATTCCTAAACCTAACACCCGCAACCTAACCCTCCCCATAACCCTTACCCTCAACCTAACCCTAACCATAACCCTAATCTTCAAACTAAACCTATCCTGCACCCTAACCCTAAACCTACCTCTCACCGTAACCCTCACCCTATACCTAATCCTAACCCTCACCCTAACCTTAACCCTAACCCTAACCATCCCACTCAGGCTAGCCCGCAAGCTAACCCTAACCCTCACAATAACCCTAACCCTAACTCTCACCCTAACCGTCAACCTTACCCTAACCCTAACCCTAACCCTCACCCTCACCCTAGCCCTTGCCCTAAAACTAATACTAACCCTAACCCTCACCCTCACTCTCACCATATGCCGAACCCTAACTCTAACCCTAACCCTTACCCTAACCCTAAACCTCACCCTAACCCTAACCTTAACCCTAAACCTCACCCTCAGCCTAACCCTCACCACTAACCCTTACCCTCACCCTCACCCTAACCCTCACACTAACCCTAAACCTCACCCTACCCCTAACCTTAAACCTCACCCATACCCTTACCCTCACACTCAGCCAAACCTTAAACCTAACCCTAATCCTAACCCTAACTCTCATCCTCAACCTCACCCTAACCCTAACCCTCACCCTCACCCTCATCCTAACACTAACACTAACCCTAACCCTAACCCTCACCCTCACCCTAACTCTCACCCACACCCTAACCCTCACACTACCCTTAAACCTCACCCTCACCCTCACCCTCAACCTAGCCATCACCCTCTCCCTAACTCTCACCCTAACCATCACCCTCACCCTCACCCACACTCTCAGCCTAACTCTAACCCTAACCCTCATTCTAACACTCACCCTCACCCTCACCCTAAACCTCATCCTAACCCTTATCCTCACCCTAAACCTAACCCTAAACATCCCCCTCAGCCTAACCTATCACTAATCCTAACCCACACCCTCATCCTCACCCTCACCCTAAACCTAACCCTCACCCTCACCTAAACCTAACCCTCAACCTAACCATAACCCTAACCCTAACCCTAACCTTCACCCTCACACATATGCTCAGCCTAACCCTAACCGTACCCCTCAGCCTAACACTCACCCTAACCCTAATCCTAACATTAACCCTCACCCTAAGCCTAACCCTCACCCTAACCCTTACCCTCATCCTAACCATAACCCTAATCCTAACCCTAACTTTCACACTAAACCTAACCCTCAACCTAACCATAACCCTACCCCTCAACCTAACCCTCACCCTAAACCTAAAACCTACCCTCACCGTAACCCTAACCCTAACCCTAACCCTCACCTCATCCTAGCCATCACCCTAACCCTGATCCGAACCCTAACCCTCACCCTAACTCTAACCGTCACCCTAACCTTAACCATCACCCTCAAACTAACCCTCACCCTAAAACTTACCCTCAACGAAACCTAAACCTAACCCTAAGCCTAACCCTCAAACTAACCCTAACCCTCAACCTAACCCTAAACCTATCCCTCATCCTAACCCTCATCCTAACCCTGAACCTAAACCAAACCCTCACTCTAACCCTAACAGTAACTCTAACCCGCACCATAACCCTAACCCTAACCCTCAACCTCACCCTAAACCTAACCCTATCCCTAACCGTAATACTAACCCTAACCCTCACCCTCAACATCACCCTAACTCTAACACTAACCCTAAACCTAACTCTCACCCTCACCCTCACCCTATCCCTCAACTTAACACTTACCCTAACCCTATCCATAACCCTAACCCTCACTCTAACCCTCACCCAACCCTCACCCTAACCCTAACCCTCACAATAAACCTAACCCTACCCCTCATCCTAACCCTAACCCTAACACTCACCCTAACACTTACCCTAACCCTAACCCTCACCGGCATCCTAACCCTAACCGTCACCCTAATCCTCACCCTAAACCTAACCCTCACCCACACCCTATCCCTCAGTCTCACCCGAACCCTGACCCTCAGCCTAAACCTCAACCTCACCCTAAATATCACCCTAACTCTAACCCTCACCCTAACCCTAAGCCTAACACTCACCCTCACCTTAAACCTAACCCTCACCCACACCCTAAACCTCAGTTTCACCTTCACCCTCAACCTCGACCTCACCATCACCCTAACCCTCAACTTAACCTTAACCCTAACCCGTACCCTAAGCCTAACACTCACCCTCACCCTCACCCACAACCTAACCCTCAGTCTCACCCGAACCCGAACCTGAACCCTAGCCCTCACCCTAACAATAACCCTAAACATAACCCTCACCCTCAACGTCACCCTAACCCTAACCCTAACCCTAACTCTCACCCTAAATTTCACCCTAACACTAACCCTCACCCTAACCCTAACTCTAACCCTCACCCGAACCCTAACTCTAATCCTAACATCCACGCTCACCCTGATCCTCACACTGACCCTAACCCTAACCCTTACCCTAACCCTCAACTTCATCCTCACCCTCACACTAACCATCACGCAACCCTAGCCCTCACCCTAACCGTAAACCTAACCCTAACCCAAAACGTCACCCTCACCCTCACCCTCACCCTCAACCTAACCCTAAAACTAATCCTAACCCTAAACCTCACGCTCACCCTAACTCTAACCCTAACCCTAACCCTCACCCTAACCCTCACCCTAACCCTAACACTAAACGTCACCCTCAACATAACCCTTACCCTAACCCTAACCCAAATCCTCACCCTGACCCTCACCCTAACACTGACCATAACCCTCACCCTAAACCTAACCCTCACACTAAACCTAACCCTCACCCTAACCCTAACCCTAACCCTCACCCTCAACCTAAACCTAACCCTAACCCTAACCCTCACCCTAACCTTCATCCTAACCCTAACGCTCACCTTCACCCACAACCTAACCCTTACCTTAACCCTAACCCTAAACCTCATCCTCACCCTCACGCTCACCCTAACCCTAACCCTAAGCCTAATCCTAACCCTAACCCTCACCTTCACCCTCAACCTAACCCTTAACCAGCCCAAACCCTAAACCTCATCCTCAATGTCACCCTCTCCCTAACCTAACCCTAACTCTCACCGTAACCCTAAACTTAACACTAAACCTAACCCTCACCCTAACCGTAACCCTAATCCAATCTAACCCTAATCCTAAACCTAACACTAACGCTCACCCTAACCCTCACCCTAACCCCAACCCTAGCCATAACCCGCACCCTAAACCTCACCCAAACCCTAACCCTAACCCTCACCCTCAACCTAACCCTCACCATAAACCTTACCCTAACCCTACCCCTCAAACTAAAACTAACCCTCACCCTAACCCTAAAGCTACCCCTCAGCTTAACCCTCATCCTAAACATAAACCTAACCCAAACCCTAACCCTCACTCTCAACCTAACCCTCACCCTAAACCTTACCCTAACGGTAACCCTCACCCTAACCCTCAGCCTAACCCTAACCCTAACCCTAAGCCTCACACTAAACCTCACCCTAACCCTAACCCTAACCCTCACCCTCACCCTAAACCCACCCTAACCCTTACCCTTACCCTAACCCTAACCCTAACCCTCACACTAACCGTAAACCTCACCCTAACCCTAACCCTACCCCACAGGCTAACCCTCATCCGAACCCTAAACCTAACCCAAAACCTCACCCTCACCCTCACCCTCACCCTCACCCTAAGCCTCACCCTCACCCTAGCCCTCACCCTCTCCCTAACTCTAACCCTAACCATCACCCTCACCCTCACCCACACTCTCAGCCTAACTCTAACCCTAACCCTCATTCTAACACTCACCCTCACGCTAAAACTCACCCTAACCCTTACCCTCACCCTAAACCTAATCCTAAACCTCCCCATCAGCCTAACATACTCCTAATCCTATCCCACACCCTCATCCTCACCCTCACCCTAAACCTAACCCTAACCCTCTCCCTCACCCTCACCCTCAACATAACCCCAACAATAACCCTATACCTAACCCTAACCCTAACTCTAACCCTCAACCTAAACTTAACCCTCATCCTAACCCTAAACCTAACCCTCACCCTAAACCTAACACTATCCCTACTCCTAGCCCTCACGCTAACCCTCATCCTAACCTTAAACCTATCCCTAAACCAAACCCGAACCCAAACCCTCACCCTCTCCCTCACTGTCAGCCTAACCCTAACCCTATTACTAACACTAAGCCTCACACTCACCCTCACCCTAACCCTAACCCTTACCCTAACGCTCACCCTCAACCTCACCCTCACCCTCAGCCTAACTCTAACCCTAACAATAACCCTAACCTTAACCCTAAACCTAACCCTCACCCTCACCCTAACCCTAACCCTAACCCTGACTTTAACCCTCTACCTAACCCTCACCCTCAGCCTTACCCTAACACTAACCCTAACCCTCAACCTAACACTCACGTTAACCCTAACCCTCACCCTCATCCTTACCCTCACCCTAACACTTAGCCTCACCTTAAACCTCACCGTACCCCTACACCTACCCCTAAACCTAACCCTCACCCTCAAACTAACCCTTACCGTAACCCTAACCCTCACCCTCACCCTAACCCTAATCCTTACCCTCATGCTCACCCTGACTCACACCTTAACCCTCAGTCTCACCCTCACCCTCACCTTAACACTCACTTTCACCCTCAACATTACCCTAACCATAACCCTCACCCTCACCCTAACCTTAACCTTAACCCTCACCCTAACCCTAACCCTCACCCTCACCCTCAACCTCAGCCAAACCCTAACCCTAACACTAAGCGTCACCCTCACCTTACCCTCATCCTAATCCTAACCCTCAAGCGAACTCTCACCCTCACCCTAAACATCACCATCAGCCTAAACATCACCCTATAACTAACCCTCTCCCTAACCCTAACCCTAACTCTCACCCTAACCCTCACCCTCACCCTGATCCTCCCGCTAAACCTAACCCTAACCCTTACCTAAACCCTACCCCTCACCATCACCCTCACCTGAACCCTCAAACTCACCCTAGCCCTCACCGTCACCCTAAACTAAACCTAACCCTAAACCTTACCCTCACCCTCACCCTTACCCTAAACCTAACCTTAACCCTCACCCTAACCCTAAACTCATACTAAACCTAACAATCACGCGAACCCTATCGCTAATCCTCACCCTTACCCTAACCCTAACTCTAAACCTCACCCTAACCCTCACCCTAACCCTAACTCTTATCCTAACCCATACCCTAAACCGCACCCTAACCCTAACCCTAACCCTCACCCTCACACTAACCCTCATCCTAACCCTAACCCTTACCCTCACCCTAACCCTAACCATAACCTTCACACAAACCCTAACCCTAAACCTACACCTCAGCCTAACCCACATCCTAACACTAAACCTAACCCAAACCCACACCCTCACCCTCATCCTCACCCTAACCCTCACCCTCAACCTAGCCATCACCCTAACTCTAACCCTAACCATAACTCTCATCCTCACCCTAACCTTAAACGTAATGCTAACCCTAACCCCCACTCTCACCTACAACATAACCCTAACCCTAACCCTTATTCTCACCCTAAACATCACTCTAACACTAACCCTCACTCTAACACTAATCATAACCCTCACCCTAACACTAACTCTCATGCTAACCCTCACCCTCACCAGCACCCTCACCCTAACCCTCACCCTCACCCTAGCGCTGACCCTTACCCTAACCTTAAAACTAAATCTAAACCTCACCCTCACACTCACCCTAAGCCTAACCCTAACCCTAATAATAACCTTAACCCTCAACTTCCCCCTCAACCAAACCCTTACCCTAACATTAACCCCAATCCTCACCCCAACGCTAACCATAACCATAACCCTAAACCTCACCCTAACCCTCACACTAAACCTAATCCTCTCCCTAACGCTAACCCTAACGCTCAGCCTAACCTAAACATAACCCTAACCCTAACTCTAACCCTCACCCTAACCCTAACACTAACCCTCACCCTAAACCTCACCCTAACCCTAACCCTCAGCCTCAACCTAACCTTCACCCTAACCCTTACTCTCACCCTAACCCTAATCCGAACCCTACCCTCACACTACCCCTAACCCTCCACCTAACCCTAACCCTACACCTCAGCCTAACACTCATCCTAAACTTAAACCTAACCCAAACCCTCACCCTCACCCATACCCTCACACTAATCCTCCCCTTCACCCTAGCCCTCACCCTAGCCCTAACCCTAACTCTAACACTCACCCTCACCCTCACCCTCACCCTCATACTCAGCCTAACCCTAACGCTAACACTAATCCTAACACTCACGCTCACCCTCACCCTCTTCCCAACCCTCACCCTCACCCTAACCCTCACCTTAACCCTTACCCTCACCCTAACCCTAAATCTAACCCTCACCCTCAGCCTAACACTAGCCCTAACCCTAATCCTAACCCTAATCCTCACATCACCCTCAACCTGACCCTAGCCCTAACCCTAACCCTCTCCCTCATCCTCACCCTCACCATAAACCTAGCAATAGCCCTCACCCTCACCCTAACCCTAATCCTAACCTTAATTCTCACACTAACCCTAACCCTAACCCTAACCCTCACCCTAACCCTAACCCTAAACGTAACCCTTAGCCTCACCCTGTTACCTCAGCCTCACCCTAACCTCACCCTAAACGTAACCCTCACCCTCAACCTAACCCTTATGTTCACCCTCACCCTAACAATCACATAAACCTAACCCTCAAACTAACCCTAACCGTAACCCTCCCCGTCCCCTCACCCTAAACCTAACCCGAACCCTAACTCTCACCCTCACCCTCACCCGCCACCTAACCCTAACCCTAACCCTAACCCTAACCCTCACGTTAACCCTCACCCTAACACTCACGGTAACCCTAACCCTCACTCTCACCCTATACCTCACCCTAACCCTTACCCTCACCCTAATCCTAAACCTAAACTTAACCTTCACTCTAAAACTAAACCTCATCCTAACCCTAACCCTACCCCTCACACTAACCCTCACCTGAAACCTAAACCTAACACTCACCCTAACCCTAACCCTCACCCTCAACATAGCCCTCACCTTACCCCTAATCCTAACACTCAACCTCACCCTAACCCTAAACCTCAACCTAAATCTAAGCCTAACCCTAACCCTAAACCTCACCCTAACCCTCACCATAATCCTAACCCGAAACCTCACCATACCCCTCACTCTAACACTAACCCTAACCCTAACATTCACCGTCACCCTAACCCTCACCTTAACCTTCATCCCAAACCTAAGCCTCACCCATACCCTAAACCTCAATTTCACCCGAACCGTCACCCTAACATTAACCCTCTTACCCTCAGCCTCCCACTCACCCTAATCCTAACCCTAACCCTAACGCTCAGCCTCACATTCACCCTCACCCTCACCTTCAACCTAACCCTAAACATAACCCTAACCCTTACCCTAAAACTAACCCTAAACCTAATTCTCTCCCTCACCCTCACACTCAGCATAACCCTAACAATAACCCTAACCCAAACCCTAACCCGGACTCTAACCCTCACCCTATCCCTAACCCTAAACCTAACCCTCATCCTAAACTGAACCATTACACTAAACCTCAACCTCACCCTAACCCTAACCCTAACACTAACCCTAACCCTCACCCTAAACCTCACCCTAAAACTCACTATAAACCTAACCCTCACGCTCACTCTAACACTCACCCTAACCTTTACACTCACCCAAACCCTAACCTTCACCCTAAACCTCACACTAAACCTAATCCTCACCCTAACTCTAATCCTACCCTTCACCCTAACACTCACCCTTACCCTAACCCTAACCCTCACTCTCACCCTAGACCTAACCTTACCCCAATCCTAACACTCACCCTCACCCTAACCCTAAACCTAACCCTAGCCCACACACTCACCCTAACCCTCACTCAAACTCTAACCCTAACCCTAACCCTCACCGTAACCCTAACCCTAACCATCATCCTAACCCTCAACCGAACACTAACCCTAACACTAAACCTCACCCTCAACCTCACTCTTATCCTCACCTTAACCCTCACCCTAACGCAAACCCTAACCCTAACCATCACACTCACCCTAACCCTAACCCTAACTCTAACCCTCACCCTCACCCTAAACCTCACCATAACCCTCACCCTAACCCTAAACCTAACCCTCACCCAAAACCTAACCTTCATCTTCACCCTAACCCTCACCCTAAACCTAACCCTCACCCATACCCTTACCCTCAGTCTCACCCGAACCCTCACCCTCACTCTAACACTCACCCTCACCCTAAACATTACCCTAATTCAACCGTAACACTAACCCTCAGCCTAACCCTCACCCTAATCCTTAGCCTCACCTTAAACCTCACCCTAACCCTAACCCTAACCCTAAACCTAACCCAAACCCTTACCCGAACCCTCGCACTCAACCTAACCCTCACACTCACCCTAGCCCTCACCCTAAACCTCACCCTCAGCCTAACCCTAACCCTAACCCTAATACTAACACTCACCCTCATCCTCAACCTTAGCCTAACCCTCACCCTCACCCTAACCCTCACCCTAAGCCTTACCCTCAACATAACCCTAACCCTTAAACTCAACCTAACCCTAATCTTAACACTCATCCTCCCCCTAAACTTCACCCTAACCATAAACCTTACCCTCACCCTTGCCCTCACCCGAACCCTCACCCTAACCATGACCATAACCCTAAACCTCAACCTAACCCTCACCCTCACCTTAACCCAACCCAAACCCTAACCTTCAAACTAACCATCACCATAACCCTAACCCTTACATTAACCATGACCCAAACCCTCACCCTAACCCTAACACTCACCCTAACACTCACCGTAATTCTTACATTAACCCTAAACCTCATCATCACCCTAACCCTCACCCTAAACCTAAGCCTAACCCTCACCCTCACCCTCAGCCAAATCCTAACCCTAAAACTAATCCTAACCCTAACCATCACCTTTACCCTCACCCTAACCCTAACCCTAAACCTCAACCTCACCCTCATCCTAACCCTCACCCTAACACTCATTCCAACCCTCAGCCTAACCTTAATCATAACCCAAACCCGCACACTCACCCTCACCCTCACCCTAAACCTCACCCTCACCCTAGCCCTAACCCTAACCCTAAACCTAATCCTCAACCTCACCCTAAACCTAATGCTAACTCTAACCCTCACCCTCACTGTAACCTTTCCCCTAATCCTAAACCTAACCCTCACCCTAACACTAACCCTCACCAAAACCCTAACTCTAACCCTAATACTAACTTTAACCCTCAGCCTCACCCTCACCGTAAACCTAAATCTAACCCTCTCCCTTATCCTCACCCTCACCATAACCCTAACAATAACCCTAACTCTAACCCTATCCCTAACCTTAACTCTAACCCTCACCTTCACCCTAACCCTAAACCTAACCCTCACCCTAACCCTAACCCTAAACATAAACCTCAACCAAATTCTAACCCTAACTCTAAGCCTAACCCTAACCCTAACACTCACACTAAACCTCACCCTAAAATTCACGATAACCCTACCACTCACTCTCAGCCTAAATTTCACCCTAACCCTTACCCTCACCCAAACCCTAACCCTAACCGTAACCCTTACACTAAACCTAACCCTCACCCTAACTCTAACCCTACACCTCACCGTAACCCTCACACTTACCCTAACCCTAACCCTAATGCTATCCCTAACCTTTAACCTCATCCAAAACCTAAACCTAAACCTCACCCTAACCCTCAACCTAACCCTAACATTAACCGTAAACCTCACCCTCAGACAAACCACCACCCTAACGCTAACCCTAACCCTCACCCTCACCCTTGCCCTCACCCTGACCCAAGTCCTAAGACTAACCCTAATCCTAAACCTCACCCTCACCCTCACCCTCACCCTCACCCTCACCCTAACCCTAACCCTATCCCTTATCCTCACCCTCACACTCACACTAACCCTAACCCAACCCTAACCCACAACCTAACCTAACCCTCACCCTAACCCTAACTCTAACCCTCACCCTCACCCTCACCCTAACCCCAATCCTCACCCATCACTAACCCTAACCCTAACCCTCATCCTCACACTAGACTACATCTTAAATGTAACACTAAACCTCACCCTCACCTTAACCCTACTGCTAACACTAACACTCACCCTCACCCTAACACTCACCCTAACCCTAACCATCATCCTAATGCTCACCCTAACCCTAACCCACACACTGTCTATCACCCTAATCCTAACTCTAACCCTAACCCTCACTCTCACCCTAAACCTCACCATAACCCTAACCCTCACCCTAACACTAAACATAACCAAACCCTCACACTAACCCTAACCGTCACCCTAATCCTAACCCTACCCCTCAGCCTAACCCTCATCCAAAGCCTAAACCTAACCCATCCGTCATCCTAACGCTAACCCTAACACTGACACTCACATTAAACCTAATGCTAACCCTCACACTCACCCTCAACCTAACCCTAACCCTAACCCTAATCCTAACCCTAAACCTCACCCTCACCCTCAACCTAACTCTAAAACTAACCCTAACCCTAACTCTCTCCCTAACCCTCACCCTCACCCTAACCCTAACCCTATCCCTAACCCTCACCATAACCCTAACCCTCACGCTAACCCTAACCCTAAACCTCACCCTCACCCTAAACCTAACCCTCACCCTAAACCTAACCCTAACCCTAAACCTAACCTTCTCCCTAACCTTCACCCTAACACTCACCCTCACCCTAATCCTCACCCTCACTCTAAACCTCATCCTAACCCTCACCCTCACCCTAACCCTAACCCTAACCCTAATGCTCACATTAACCCTAACCCTAACTCTAAACCTTACCCTAACCCTCACCCTAAACTTAACCCTCACCCTAACACTTATGATAACCCTAACACTCACTCTCAGCCTAAGCCTTACCCTCACCCTAACCGTTACCCTAAACCTAATCCTAGCCCTCACCCTAACCTTAACCCTCACGCTAACCCTAAACCTAACCCTCACCCTCACCCTAAACCTAAACCTAACCCCAACCCTAACACTAACACTAACCCGCAACCTCACCCTAGTCTTCACCCTCACCCTAATCCTAACCCTCACCCTCACCCTAACCCTAATGCTAACCCTAACCCTTGACCTCACCCTAAACCTAAACCTAACCCTAACCCTAAACTTAACCCTAAACCTCACCCTAAGCCTTACCTTCACCCTAACCCTAACCCAAAACCTAACCCTCACACTAACCCTAACCCTCACCCGAACCCTAACCCTCCCCCTCAGCCTAACACTCATCCTAACCCTAAACATAAACGAAACCCTCACCCTCAACCTCAACCTCACCCTCAGCCAAAACCTAACACTAACCCTAACCTTAAACCTAATCCTCACCTTATCCCTAACCTTAACCCTAAACCGCAACCTCACCCTAGCCCTCACCCTCACCCTAACCCAAACCCTACCCCTCACAATAACCCTAACGCTAAACCTCATCCTAACTCTAACCCTAACGCTCACCCTCATCTTGGCTTCACTCTAACCCTAACCCTCATGCTAACCCTCATGCTAACCCTAAACCTAACCCTCACCCTAACCATAAACCTAACCATAAACCACACCCTAAACCTCACCCTAACAGTAACATTAACGCTAAACCTCACCCTCAGACAAACCATCACCCTAACCCTAACCCTAACCCTCACCCTCACCCTTGCCCTCACCCTGACCCAAGTCCTAAGCCTAAACCTAATCCTAAACCTCACCCTCACCCTCACCCTCACCCTAACCCTAACGCTATCCCTCATCCTCACCCTCACACTCACCATAACCCTAACCCAACCCTAACCCACAACCTAACCCTAACCCTCATCCTAACCCTAACCCTAACCCTCACCCTCACCCTAACCCTAACCCCAATCCTCACCCATGCCTAACCCTAACCCTAACCCTCACCCTCACACTAGACCTCATCCTAAACCTAACCCTAAACCTCACCTTCAACGTAAACCTACTGCTAACCCTAAACCTCACCCTCACTCTAACCCTCACCCTAACCCTAACCCTCACCCTGATCCTCACCCTAACCCTAACCCACACCCTGTCCATCACCCTAATCCTCACTCTAACCATAAACCTCACCCTCACCCTAAACCTGACCCTATCACTAAACATAACCTAACCCTCACACTAACCGTAGCCCTCACACTAACCCTAAACCTACCCCTCAGCCTAACCCTCATCATAATCCTAAACCTAACCCATCCCTCACCCTAACCATAACACTCACCTTAACCCCAAAGCTAACCCTCACCCTCACCCTCAACCTAACCCAAACACTAACCCTAATCCTAACCCTAACCCTCATTCTCACCCTCACCCTAACTCTAAAACCAACCCTATCCCTAACCCTCTCCCACACTCTCACCCTCCTCCTAACCCTAACCCTATCCCTAACCCTCACACTAACCCTAACCCTCACCCTAAACCTAAACCTAACCCTCACCCTCACTCTAACCCTAACCCTAACTCAAACCCTCTCCCTAACCCTCACCCTAACCCCCACACTCACCCTAATCCTAACCCTCAATCTAAACCTCAGCCTAACCCTCACCCTCACCCTAACCCTAACCCTAACCCTAATCCTCACCAAAAACCTAACCCTAACTCTAACCCTCACCCTAACCCTCAGCCTAACCCTAAACCTATCACTAACACTCACCCTAGCCCCCCTAACCCTAACCCTAACCCTCACACTCACTCTATAACTAAGCCTAAGCCTAACCCTCACCCTAACCCTCACCCTAACACTCATGATAACCCTAACCCTCACCCTCGCACTAACCCTCACCCTAACCCTCACACTCACCGTAAACCTTACCTTAACCCGCAACCTCACCCTAGTCTTCACCCTAACCCTAACCCTAAACCTCACCCTCACCCTAACCCTAATGCTAACCCTAACACTTAACCTCACCCTAAACCTAAACCTAACCCTAACCCTCACCCTCACCCTAATCCTCACCCTAACCCTTACCTTCACCCGAACCCTAACACTCACACTACCCCTAACCCTCACCCGAACCCTAACCCTACCCTTCAGCCCAACACTCCATCTAACCCTAAACTTAACTTAAACCCTCACCCTCACTCTCACCCTCATCCTCAGCCAAAACCTAACACTAACCCTAACCTTAAATCTAATCCTCACCCTATCCCTAACCCTAACCCTAAACCGCAACCTCACTCTAGTGCTCACCCTAACCCTAACCCTAACCCTAACTCTCACCCTCACCCTCACCCTAACCCTTACCCTCACCCTAACCCTACCCCCGAACCCTAACCCTCACCCTAACCCTAACCCTAACCCTAACCCTCACACTAACAATAACACTAACCCTAACCCTAACCCTAACTCTAAGCCGCAACCTAACCCTAAGCCTAACCCTAACCCTCACCCTAAACCTAACCCTAAACCTCAATCTCTCCCTAACCCTAAACCTAAACATAAAACTAACTCTAACCCTCAACCTAACCCTCACCCTAAGACTCATGATAACTCTAACCCTCATTCTCACCCTAAACCTAGCCCTCACCCTAACCCTCACACTTACCCTCACCCTAACCCTCACCCTCAGCTTAGCCCTAACCCTACCCCTAATGCTAACAATCACCCTCACCCTAACCCTAACCCTAAACCTAGCCCTCACTCTCACCCTAACCCTCATTGTAACCCTAACCCTAAGCCTCACCCTAACCCTAACCCTAATCCTAATCCTCACCCTAACCCTCACCTTAACCCTAAACTTAACCCTCACCTCACCCTCACCCAAACCCTCAAACTAACCCATAGCCTCACCCTAACACTCACCATACCCCTACCCCTAACCCTCACCCGCACCGTAACTTTCACCATTACCCTAACTCTCACCCTAAACCTAACCTTCACCTACATCCTAACCCTCAGTCTCACCCGAACCCTTACCTTCACCCTAAACATCACCCTAACCCAAACCCTAACAACAATCCTCACCCTATACCTAACCCTAATCCTAACCCTAACCCTCACACTCACTCTCAACCTAACCTTAACCCTAACCCTCACACTAACCCTAAACCTCACACTCACCCTCAACCTCAGCCTAAATGTAACCCTAACGCTAATCCTAACCTTAACCCTCACCCTCACCATAACCCTAACCCTAAACCTAAACCTCAACCTATTCCTCACCCTCACCCTTACCCTTACCCTAATCCTCACCCTAACCCTAATCCTAACCCTAATTCTCACCCTATTTTCACCCTCACCCTCACCGTCATCCTAACCATCACCCTCACCCTAACCTTCACTCTCACCCTCAGCCTAAACCTAACACTAATCCTAACCCTAACCCTCAGTCTCACCCTAACCCTAACGCTAACCCTCTCCCTCACCCTAACCCTCACAATAACCCTAGCTCTTACACTAATCCTAAACATCAACCTCACCCTAACCCTAACCCTAACCCTAACCTTAACCCTCACCCTAACCCTCACCCTCACCCTCACCCTAACCCTAACCCTACCACTAACCTTAACCCTCACCTTCACCCTAGCCCTAACCCTAACCCTAACCCACACCCTAACACTCACATTAATCCTAATCCTCACTCTCACCCTAACCCACACCCTAAGCCTTACCCTTACACTAAAACTTACCCTAACCCTTACCCACACACTAAACCTTACCCTCACCCTAACCCTAACCCTACACCTCACCCTAACCCTAACACTAACCGTAACACTAAACCTCACCCTAAGCCTATCCCTAACCCTCACAGTCACCCTAGGCCTCACTCTAACAATAACTATCACCATAATCCTAACCCTCACCCTAACCCTCACCCTAAACCTTACCCTCACCCTCACCCTAACCCTAACCCTAACCCTCACACTAAACCTAACTCTCAACCTAACCCTAACACTAACCCGCAGCCTAACGCTCACACTAACCCTCATCCTAAACCTTACCCTCACCCTAACCCTAACCCTAACTGTCATCCTCACCCTCAGCCTAACCCTAACCCTAAACATAACCCTCACCCTCACCCTCACCCTAACCCTCAACCTAAATCTCACCCTACCCCTCAGCCTTACACTCACACTAATCCTAAACCTAATTCTAATCCTCACCCTATCCCTAACCTTACCCTAACCCTCACCCTCATGCTTGTCCTCACGCTAACACTCACCCTAAACCAAACCCTACCCCTAACTCTCACCCTAACCCTCACCCTAACCATAACTCTAACCCTAAACCTCACCCTCACCCTAACCCTCAACATAACCCTTCCCGTCACCCTAACCCTAAACGTAACCTTAACCCTCACTCTAAATATAACACTAACGCTAACCCAAACTCTCAGCCTAACCCTCATCCTAACCCTAAACCTAAACCAAAACCTCACCCTAACCCTAAACCTAACCCTAACCCTCACCCTCAGCCTCACCCTCAACTTCAACCTAACCCTAACCCTAACCCTAACCCTAACCCTCTCCCTAACCCTCACCCTCACCCTAAACCTAACCCTATCCCTAACCCTCATCTTAACCGTAAACCTCACCCTAATCCTAACCCAAACCTTCACCTCACCGTCACCCTAACCCTCACCCTCACCCTAACCCTAACCCTAACCCTAATCCTCACACTTACCCTAACCCTGACCCTAACCCTAAACCTCACCCTAATCCTCATTCTAACCCTAACCATAACCCTAACCCTCACCCTAACTCTAACCCTAACCCTTACCCTCACCCTCACTGTAACCCTCACCGTCACCGTAACACTCACCCTAACACTAACACTCATCCACACCCTAACCTTCACCCTCACCCTAACCCTAACACTAAACCTTACCCTCACACTTACCCTCACCCTCACCCTCACCCTAAACCTCACCCAAACACTAACCCTAACTATAACCCTCACCCGCACCCTAAACCTAAACCCAAACCTAACTGTCATGCTAAACCTAACCCTAACCCTAATGCTAACCCTAAACCTCACTCTTACCCTAACCGTCACCCTATCCCTCACCCTCAATCTAAACCTGACCTTAACCCTAACCCTAACCCTATCCCTAACCCTCACATGAAACCTAACCCTCAAGCTAAACTTAACCCTACCCCTCAGCCTAACGCTCACACTAAACCTACCACAAACCCTAACACTCATCCTCGAGCTTACGCTTTCCCTAACCCTAACCCTCACCCTCAACCTAACCCTAATACTAACCCTAACCCTCACCCTAACCCTAACTCACACTAAACCTAAGAATAACCCTTATCCTAACCCTCACTAACCCTAACCCTAACACTAATCCTCACCCTAACCCTCACCCCAACCCTAACCCTTACCATAACCCTAACCCTCACCAGTACCCTCACCCTAACCCTCACCGTCAACTTAGCCCTACCCCTACCCCTAATACTAACAATCACCCTCACCCTAACCCTAACCCTAACCCTAGCCCTCACCCTCACCCTAACCCAAACTGCAACACTAACCCTAACCCTCACCCTAACCCTCACCCTAACCCTAAACCTCTCCCTAACCCTCACTCTAACCCCAACTGTAACCCTCACCCTCATCCTCATCCTAACCCTCAAACTAACCCGTAGCCTCACTCTTACCCTCACCCTAATCC
Source organism: Dipodomys merriami (assembly GCF_024711535.1). Lineage (NCBI taxonomy): Eukaryota > Metazoa > Chordata > Mammalia > Rodentia > Heteromyidae > Dipodomys > Dipodomys merriami. The sequence goes on along the minus strand of NW_027203727.1, from coordinate 104,928 downwards.
TCACCCTACCCCTATCCCTAAACGTCATCCACACCATAACCTTCACCATCACCCTAACGCTCACCCTAAACCTAACCTTCACCCACACCCTAACCCGCAATCTCACACGAACCCTTACCCTCCCCTAACCCTCACCCTCACCCTAAACATCACCCTAACCCAAACCCTAACACTAACCCTCACCCTAAAACTAACCCTAATCCTGACCCTAACCCTCACCCTCACCCTCACCCTAACTCTCACACTAACCCTAAACCTCACACTCACCCTCACCCACAGCCTAACTGTAACCCTCACCATAATCCTAACCTTAACCCTCACCCTCACCCTAACCCTAACCCTAACCCTCACCCTCACCCTAACCCTAACCCTAACACTAATTCTCACCCTATCCTCACTCAAACCCTCACCGTCACCCTCACCATCACCCACACCCTAAGATTCACCCTCACCCTCAGCCTAACCCTAACCCTAAACCTAACCCTAAACCTTACCCTCACCATAACCATAACCCTAAACCTCACCCTCACCCTAGCCCTAAACCTAACCCTCACAATAACCCTAACCCTAACACTAATCCTAAACATCACCCTCACCCTAACCCTAATCCTAACCCTAACCATAACCCTCACCGACACTCTAAATTCACCGTCACCCTAACCCTCACCGTAAACCTAACCCTCACTCAAACCCTAACCCTCAGTCTCACCCGAATCCTCACCCTCACTCTAAGCTTAACCCTCACCCTAAACATCACCCTACCCCTAACTCTACAACTAAACCTCACCCTAACCCTAACCCTAACCCTTAGCCTCACCCTAACCCTCATCCTAACCCTAACCCTAAACCTCACCCTCACCCTCACCCTAACCCTACCCCTCACCCTAACCCTTATCCTAACCCTAACCCTAAACCTAAACCTAACCCTTACCCTAACTCTCACCCTCACCGTCACCCTCAGCCTAAACCTAATCCTAATCCTACCCCTAATCCTCAACCTCACCCTCACTGTAACCATAACACTAACCCTAACCCTCATCCTCACCCTCACCCTAACCCTAAAAATAACCCTAACCCTCACCTTCACCCTAACCCACATCCTAACCCTTATCCTCAAACTAACCCTAACCCTTACCCTAACCTTAACCCTCACTCTGAACCTAAACCTCAGCCTAACCATCACCATAACCCTAAGGCGAACTCTAACCCTCACCTTCACCCTAAACCTCACCCTAACCCTTAACCTAACCCTAACTCTAACCTAACCCTAACCCTTATCTTCACACTAACCCTAACCCTAAACCTAACCCTAACTCGCACCCTAACCCTCACACTCACCCTCACCCGAAACTTAACCCTAACCCTAATCCTAAAACTAAACCTCACCCTCACCCTCAACCAAACCCTAACCCTTACCCTCACCCTAACCCTCAACCTAACCCTAACCCTATCCCTAACCCTAACCCTCACCATAACCCTCACCATAACCCTAACGATCACCCCAACCCTCACCCTCAACCTAACCCTCACCCTAAACCTCACCCTCTCCCTCAACCTAACCCTCATCCTAACCCTTTTCCTCACCCTAACCCTAACCATAACCCTATCCCTCATACAAACCCTAACCCTCACCCTAACCCTAAACCTATCCCTCACCGTAATCCTGACACTACCCCTAAACCTAAACCTAACCCCACTCTAATCCTAACTCTGATCCACCTCCTCACTCTCACCCTAACCTGAACCCTCACCATAACCCTCACCCTCACCCTAACCCTCAATCTCACCCTCAACCTCACCCTAACCCTAAAGCTCACCCTCACCCTAACCGTCACACTAACTGTTACCCTCACCCTAACTCGAAACCTAATCCTACCCTAACCCGCACACTAACCCTCACCATCACCCAAATCCTAATTCTCACCCTAATCCTCACCCTCACCCTCACCCTAACCATTAACCTCACCCTAAACCTAAACCTAATCCTAACCGTAACCCTCACCCTCAACCTCCCCCTAAACCTAACCCTAACCCTCACCCTCACCCTCAACCTCACCCTCACTCTAACCCTAACCCTAACAATAACACTAATCCTAAACCTAACCCTAAACTTAACCCTCACCCTAACCGTACCCCTAAACGTAAACCTCAGCCTAAACCTAGCCCTCACCCTCACCCTCACCCTAATCCTAACCCTAACCCCAACCCTCACCCTCATCCTAACCTTTATCCTCACAATAACCCTAACCCTTACCCTAACCCTAACCCTCACACTAAACCTAACCCGCAGCCTAACTCTAACTCTACCACTGACCCTAACCCTCTTCCTAACCATCACCCTAATTCTAACACTCACCCTAACCCTAACCCTAGCCCTCAAGTTCACCCTCACAGTAACCCTCATTCTCACCCGTACCTCACCCTAAACCTAACCCTCACACTAACCTTGACCCTAAACCTCACCCTAACCCTAAACCTCATCCTAACCCTCACCCTCACCCTAATCCTCACACTTAGCCTAACACTCACTCACACCCTATCCCTCACGCTGACCCTCACCATCACCCTCATCCTAACCCTCAACCTCACCCAAAACATCACCTTCACCCTAACCCTCAACCTAACCCTAACCCTCAACCTAACCCTAACCCTAACCCTTACCCTAACCCTCTCCCTCACCCTCACCCTAAGCCTAAGCCTAACCCTAAACCTAATCCTAAACCTAAACCTGACCCTCACCCTCAACCTAACCCTGACCCTAACCCTCACCCTATACCTCACCCTAACCCTAACCCTAACCCTAACCCTCACCCTCAGCCTCACCCTAACCACAACCGTCACCCCAACCCTCAACTTAACTCTAACCTTCACCCACAATTTAACCCTCACCCTCACCGGAACCCTCACCATCACCCTAATCCTCACTCTCACCCTTACCTCACCCTAACCCTAATCCTCACCCTAACCCTAACCCTAAACCTCACCTTAAACCTAAACCTCACCCTAACCCTCACCCTCACCCTAATCCTAAACCTAAGCCTAATCCTAACCCTAAAACTCACCCTCAACTTCACCCTAAACCAAACCCTAAATCTAACCCTCACCCTCGTCCTCACCCTCACCCTAACCCTAACACTAACCCTAACCTCACCCTCACCCTCAGACAAACCCTCACCCTAACCCTTCTCCTAACGCTAACGCTAACCCTCAACCTCATCCTAAACCTAACCCTAACCCTCACCCTCACCTTCACCCTCACCCTAACCCTAACAATAACCCTAACTCTAACCCTCACCCTCATCCTAACCCTCAATCTAATCTTAACCCTAACCCTAATCCTAACCCTAACCTCATCCTCAACTTCACCCTAACCCTAACCCTAAACCTAATCCTCACCCTCAACCTTACTCTCACCCTCCCCCTACCCTCCTCCTCCCCCTAACCCTAACCCTAACTCTCCCCTCCCCCTCCTTCTCACCCAAACCATAATCCTCACCCTAACCCTCACCCTCACCCTCACCCTAACCCTTACCCTCAACTTAACCCTAACTCTAACACTAACCCTAACCCTCACCCTCACACTCACACTCAGACCAACACTTACACTAACCATAATCCTAACCCTCACACTCAACCTCCCCCTAAACCTAACCCTAAACCTCACCCTCACCCTCAACTTCACCCTCAACCTAACCCTAACCCTAACAATAACCATAACCCTAACCCTAACCCTAAACTTAACCCTCACCCTAACCGTAACCCTAACCGTAACCCTCACCCTAAACATAGCCCTCACCCTCATCGTCACCCTAATCCTAACCCAAACCCTAATCCTGACTCTCACCTTAACCCTCATCCTAACCCTTATACTCACCCTCACCCTAACCCTTAACCTAAACCTAACACTCAAACTAAACCTAACCCTAAGCCTAACCTTAACACTACCACTCACCCTAACCCTCACCCTAATCCTCACGCTAACTCTAACTCTCACCCTAACTGTAACCCTAACCCTCACGCTCACCCTAACCCTAACCCTAACCTTAACCCTCATCCTAACCCAAAACCAAACCCAAACGCTAACTCTAACCCTCACCCTCACCCTAAACCTCACCCTCACAATAACCCTCACTCTCACCCTTACCTCACCCTAACCCTAACCCTCACCCTAACTTTGACCCTAAACCTCACCCTAACCCTAAACCTCACCCTAACCCTCACCCTCACCCTAATCCTACACCAAACCTAATCCTAACCCTATCCCTCACCCTCAACTTCACCCTAACCCTAACCCTATCCCTAACCCTCACCCTAACCCTATCCTTAACACTTATGCTAACCCTAACCCTCACCCTAACCCTCACCATAACCCTAACTCTAACCCCAACCCTCACCCACAAACTAACCCTTACCCTAACCCTTTTCCTCACCCTAACCATAACCCTAAACCTATCCCTCACAAAAACCCTAACCCTCACCCTAACACTAAACCTAACCCTCCCCCTAACCCTCACACTACAGCTAAACCTAAACCTAACCCTCACCCTAACCCTAAATCTCAACCTCAACCTAACCGTCAACCTCACCCTTACCATCACCCTAATTCGAACCATAATCCTAACCTTAACACTCACACTAACCCTCACCGCCACCCAAACCCTAATCCTCACCCTATCCCTAACCCTCACCCTCACCCTAACCCTTACCCTCACCCTAACCCTAAACCTAATCATAACTCTAACCCTCACACTAAGCCTAACCCTCACCCTAACCCTAACACTAACCCTAAACCTCACCCTCACCCTCACCCTCAGACCAACCATAACCCTAACCCTAATCCTAACCCTAATGCTCACCCTCAACCTCACCCTAAATCTAACTCTAACCCTCACCCTAACCCTAACCCTAACAATAACCCTAACGCAAACCCTAACCCAAAACTTAACCCTCAACCTACCTTTAATCCTAACCGTACCCCTCACCCTAAACCTAGCCCTCACCCTTACCCTCACCCTAATCCTAACCCTAACCCTAACCCTCACCCTCACTTTAACCTTCATCCTAATCCTTATCCTCACCCTAACCCTAACCCTTACCCTAACCCTAACTCTCACACTAAACTAACCCTCAGTCTAACCCTAACACTACCACTCACCCTAACCCTCAGCCTACCTCTAACCCTCACACTAACCCTAACCCTAACCCTCACGCTCACCCTAACCCTAACCCTAACAGTAACCCTCATCCTAACCCTCACCCAAGCCCAAACACTAACTCTAACCCTCACCCGCACCCTAAACCTCACCCTCACAGTAACCTTCTCTCTCACCCTTACCTTACCCTAACCCTAATCCTCACCCTAACCTTGACCCTAAAGCTCACCCTAACCCAAAAACTCACCCTAAACCTCAACCTCACCCTAATCCTCACACTTACCCTAACCCTCACGCACACCCTAAGTATAACCCTAACCCTCAACCTAAACTACACCCTAACTCTAACCATAATCCTAAACCTCAACCACTCCCTATCCCTCACGCTCACCCGAATCCTCACCCTCACCCTAACCCTCAACCTCAACTTAAACATCACCCTTACCCTAAACCTCAAACTAACCTTAACCCTAACCCTTATCCTAACCCTTTCCTTCACTCTCACCCTCACCCTAAGCCTAAACTTAACCCTAAACCTAATCCTAAACCTAAACCTGACCCTCAACCTCACCCTAACCCTAACCCTAACCCTCACCCTAAACCTCATCCTAACCCTAACCATAACACTAACCCTCACCCTCAGCCTCACCCTAACCCTCATCGTCACCCTAATCCTCAACCTAACCCTAACCCTCACACACACCCAAACTCTCACCCTCACTGGAACCCTCACCCTCTCCCTAAACCTCACTCTCACCCTTACCTCACCCTAACCCTAAGCCTCACCGTAACCTTAACCCTAAACCTCACCCTAAACCTAACCCTCACCCTAACCCTCATGCTCACCCTAATCCTAAACCTAACCCTAATCCTAACCCTAACTCACCCTTCTCCTCACAGGAGCCCTCACCCTAAACCAAACCCTAAACCTCACCCTCACAGTAAACCTAATGCTAACCCTAACCCTCACCCTAACCCTAAGCCTAAGCATAACCCTCACCCTAACCCTCACCCTAACACTAACCCTGACTCTATACCTCACCCTAACCCTCACCCTAACCCTAACCCTCACCCTAACACTTGCCCTCACCCTAACACTAACCCTAATCCTAACCTTCACACAAACCATAACTCTAACACTAACCCTAATCCTAACCCTTACCGTCACTCTAACCCTACCCCTACCCCTAATCCTCAACCTAAACCTAATGCTCATCCTATAGCTAACCCAAAACCTCACCCTTACCCTAATACTCACGATAATCATAACCTTCACTCTCAACCTAACCCTCACCCTAACCCTTACCCTCACCCTAACCCTAACCCTAATGCTAAACCCCACACTAACCCTAACCCTCACCCTAACCTTAATCCTCAACGTAACCCTAACCATAAACCTCACCCTCACCCTAAACCTAACCCTAACCTTAACCCAAACCTTCACCCTAAACCTCACACTAACCCTAAGGCTAACCCTAAACTTCACTCTCACCCTAATCCTCACCCTAAACCTTACCCTCACCCAAACCTTAACCCTAAACCTAACCCTCACACTAAACCTAACACTCACCCTAACCCTAACCCTCCCACTCACCCTAACCCTCAACCTAACTCGAATCCAAACCATCACCCTCACCCTAGCCCTCACCCTACCCCTAATCCTAACACTCACCCTCATCCAAAACTTAACCCTCAAACTAACCCTAACCCTCACCCTGACCTTAACCCTCATCCTAACCCTAACAATAACCCTCACCCTAACCCTCAACCTTGACCCAATCCTAACCCTAACCCTTCCCCTCCTCCTCACCCTAATCCTAACCCTAAAACTTCACCCTAAACTTCACCATAACCCTAATGCTAACCCTAATCCTCACCCTAACCCTCACCGTTAACACTCATGCAAAACCTAACCCTCACTCTCACCCTAACCCTCAACCTAACCCTAACCCTAACCCTAACCCTCACACTAAACCTAACCCTCACCCTATCCCTAACCCTCACACTAACCCTAACCCTAAGCCTCGCCCTCATCCTAGCCCTAACCCTAACCCTCACCCTAACCCTCACCCTGACCCTCACCCTCACCTTAGCTCACAACATAACCCTAATCCTAACACTCACACTCATCCTAACCCTAACCCTCAAACTAACCCAAACCCTCTCCCTCACCCTAAGCCTCACGATAACCGTAACACTAACCCTCACCCTCACCCTCACCCTAACACTAATCCTAACCCTAACCGTAACCCTCACCCTCACCCTCACCCTAAGCCTAACCCTAACCCTCACCCTAACCCTAACCCTCACCCTCACCCTAACAATCACCCTAATCCTAACCCTAAACCTAACTCAAACCCTAAACCTCATGCTCTCCCTAACCCTAACCACAAATCTCACCCTCACCGTAACCCTCACCATAAGCTTCACCCTAACCCTAACCCTCACCCTAACCGTAACCCTAACCCTACCTCTCACACTCAACCTAACACTCACCTGAACCCTACCCCTCACCCTAACCCTAACTTTAAACCTCACTCTAACCCTAACCCTAAACCTCACATTCACCCTAGATCTCACCTTAACCCTAACCCTCATCCTAAATCTAACTCTAAACCTAACCATCACCCAAACCCTCACCCTAACACTATCCCTAAACCTAACACTCACCCTAACCCTCACCGTAACCCTACCATTAACCCTAAACCTCACCATCACCCTAAACTTCACCCTAAACTTAAGCCTAACCCTCAACCTCACCCTCACCCTCAGCCAAATCCTAAACCTAAAACTAATCCTAACCCTAACCCTCACCCTCACCATCACCCTAAACCTAACTCTAACCCTCAACCTCACCCTCACCCTAACCCTTACCATAACACTCATTCCAAACCTCATCCTAAATCTTATCCTAACCCAAACCCTCACACTCACCCTCTCCCTCATCCTAACCCTTACCCTAACCCTCAACCTAACCATAACCCTAACCCTCACCCTAACCCTCACCCTAACCGTAACCCTCACCCTCACCTTAACCCTCACACTAAACCTTACCCTCACCCTAAACTTAATCCTAACCCTAACCCTCACACTAACCTTAAGCCTCACCCTTACCCTAACCCTAAACTTCAGACTAACCCTCATTCTAACATTAAACCTAACCCAAACCCTCACCCTAACCCTAACACTAACACTCACTATAACCCTCACCCTAACACTTAACCTCAACCTAACACTAACCATAACCCTAAACCTCACCCTCACTCTAAACTTCACTCTAACCCTAACCCACATCCTAACCCTTACCCTCACCCTACACCTCACACTAACACTAACCCTAACCCTCACCCTAACCCTCAACCTCACCCTAACCCAACCCAAACCCTAACCCTCAAACTAAACGTCACCATAACCCTAACCCTAACCCTAACCCTCATCCTCAACCTAACCCTCACCATAACTCTTACCCTCACCCTAAACGTAGCCCTAACCCTCACTCTCACCCTAACCCTACCCCTCAACCTAACCCTCATCCTAACCCTAACCCTAAACCTAAACCTATCCCTCACCCTAACCCTACCCCTCATCCTCACACTCAGCCTAAATCTAACCCTAAACCTAACTCTAATCCTCACCCACACCCTCACCCGAACCCTAACCCTAACCCTAACAATAACCCTAACCCTAAACCAAACCCTAATCCGAAACATCACCTTCACCCTAACCTTAACCCTAACCTTAACCCTCACCCTAACCCTCACCCTCACCTTAACCCTAATCCCAAACCTAAACGTCACCCTAACCCTCAGCCTAACCATAACCCTAAACCTCACCCTAACCCTCACCCTAACCATAACCTTAACTCTAAACCTCACCCTCACCCTAACCCTCACCCTAACGCTAACCCTCACCCTCACCCTCACCGTCACCCACACCCTGACCGAAGTCCTACGTCTAACGCTAACCCGAACCCTCACCCTCACCCTCACCTCAGCCTCACCCTAAACCTAAACTTAACCCTAATCCTACCCCTAACTCTCACCCTCACCCTCACCCTAAACCTAACCCTAACTATCACCCTCACCCTAACCCTAACCCTAACCCTCACAATAACTCTAAACCTAAACCTATCCCTAAACCTCAACCTAACCCTAACCCTCACCCTAACCCTTGCACTCACCCTAACACTAACCCTAAACCTAAACCTCACACTAACCCTAACCCTAACCCTAACCCTAACTCTAACCCTCACCTAACCCTAACACTAACCCTAACACTAAACCTCACCCTAAGCCTATCCCTAACCCTCACCCTCACCCTAGGACTCACTCTAACACTAACCATCACCCTAACCCTAACCCGCACACTAACCCTCACCATAAACCTCACCCTCACCCTCACCCGCACCCTAACCATCACCCTAACACTCACGTTAAACCTAACCCTCACTCACAACCTAACCCTCACCCTAACCCTTACGCTCACTCTAAAACTTACCCTAACCCTAACCCACACACGAAACCTTAACCTCACCCTAACCCTAACCCTACACTTCACCCTAACCCTAACACTAACCCTAACACTAAACCTCACCCTAAGCCTATCCCTAACCCTCACCTTCACCTTAGGCCTCACTCTAACACTAATCATCACCCTAACCCTAACCCGCACACTAACCCTCACCATAAACCTAACCCTAACCCTAACCTTCACCCTAAACCTCACCCTAAGCCTAACATTAACCCTAAACTTCGCACTCACCCTAACCGTCACCCTCAGCCTAACCCTAACACTCATTCTCACCGTCGCCCTAAACCTAACCCTTGCCCTATACCTTGCCCTCACACTAACACTAACCCTAAACCTAAACCTCACACTATCCCTAACCCTAACCCTAACCCTAACACTAACCCTAACCCTAATCCTCACCCAAATCCTAACCCTAACCCTCACCCTCACCCTAAGTCTAACACTAACCCTAACCCTAACCCTCACCATAACCCTAACCCTCACCCTAACCCTTGCCCTCAACCTAACACTAACCCTAAACCTAACCCTTACACTAACCCTAATCCTAACCCTAACCCTAACTCTAACCCTCACCTAACCCTAACCCTAACCCTAAACTCACCCTAACACTAACCCTAACCCTAACCCTCACACTGACCCTATACATAAGCTTAACCCTAACCCTCACCCTAACCCTAACCCTAAAACTCATGATAATCCTAACCCTCACTCTCACCCTAACCCTCACCCTAACCCTTACCCTCACCCTAACCAAACAATAACCCTCACACTAACCCTAACCCTCACCCTAACCCTAACCCTCATGCTAACCCTCACCCTCACCCAAAACCTAATCCTAACCCTAACCCTAACCCTCACCCTAAACCTCACACTAACCCTAAGGCTAACCCTAAACCTCACACTCACCCTAACCCTCACCCTCACCCTAACCCTCACCCTCACACTAATCCTCACCCTAACCCTCACCGAAACACTCACGATAACCCTAACCCTCACTCTCAGCCCAATCCTCAACCTAACCATTACCCTCACCCTCACCCTAACCCTAACCCTAACCCTCACACTAACCCTAACCCTCACCCTAACCCTAAACCTCAACCTAACCCTAACCCTCACCCTCACCCTAGCCCTAACCCTAACCCTCACCCTAACCTTCACCCTAACCCTAACCCTAACCCTCACCCGCACACTAACCCTCACCCTCAGCCAAATCCTAAAACTAACACTAATCCTAACCCTCTTCCTCACCTGCACCCTAACCCTAACCCTAACCCTAACTCTCACCCTTACTCTCACCATCACCCTAACCCTCACCCTCACCCTCAAACTAACCCTAACCTAACCCACACCCTAACCCTAACTCTCACGCTAACCCTAAACCTACCCCTCAACCTCACCCTCACCCTAACCCTAAACCTAACCCTAACAATCACCCTAACCCTAACCTTAACCCTAATGCTAACCCTAACCCTCACTCTCACTCTAACACTCACCCTAAACCTTACCCTCACCCTAACCCTAACCCTAACCCTAAACCTAACCCTCACACTAAACCTAAGCCTCAACCTAACCCTAAACCTACCCCTCAACCTAGCCCTCACCCTAAACCTAACCTTAATCCTCAACCTCACCCTTACCCTAATGCTAATTCTAACCCTCACCCTCACCGAAACCCTAACCCAAACCCTAACACTAACCGTTACCCTAACCCTCAACCTAACACTAACCCAAACCTAACCCTCACCCTAAACCTCACTCTAAACCTAACCATAATCCTAACCCTCACCCTTACCCTAACCCTCACGCTAACACTTACCTCACCCTAACCCTAATTATAACCCTCACCCTATCCCTAACTCTACCTGTCAGCCTAATGCTCACCCTAAACCTAAACCTAACCCAAACCCTCACCCTCATCCTCAACCTCACTCTCACCCTCGCCATCACCCTAACCCTAACCCTAACCCTCACCCTCATCCTCATCCTCACCCTCATCCTCAGTCTAACCCTAACCCTAACCCTAATAGTAACCCTCAATCTCACCCTCACCCTCACCCTCAGCCTAACCCTCACCCTCAACCTATCCCAAAACCTAACCCTTACCCTCACCCTAACCCTAACCCTAAACCTCACCCTCAGCCTAACCCTAACCCTAACCCTAATCCTAACCCTTACCCTCACCCTCACCTTCACCCTAAACCTAACCCTAATCCTAATTTTCTCCCTCACCCTCACACTCAGCATAACCCTAAAAATAACCCTAACGCTAACCCTAACCCTAAATCTAACCCTCACACTATCCCTACCCTAAACCTAACCCTCACCCTAAACCTAACCCTTACCCTAAACCTCAACCTCACCCTAACCCTAACCCTATCCCACAGCCTAACCCTCACCCTTACCCTAACCCTAACCCTCACTCTCACCCTCGCCCTAACCTTACCCCAATCCTAACACTCACCCTCACCCTAACCCTTAACCTAACCCTAGCCCTCACACTCACCCTCACTCTCACCCTCACCCTAACACTCAACCTCACCCTCAACCTCACCCTAACCCTTAGCGTCACCCTCACCTTAACCCTAACACTAACCCTATTCCTCACAGTAACCCTAACCCTAAACCTAACCATAACCCTCATCCCAACCCTCACCCTAACCCTAACCCTAATCCTAACCGTCATCCCCAACTTATCCCTAAGCCTAACCTTAACCCTAACCCTCAACCAAACACTTACGAAAACCCTAACCCTCACTCTCACCCTAACCCTCACCCTAAACCTTACCCTCACAGTAACCCTAACCCTAACCCTAACCCTCACACTAACCCTACCCCTCACACTAACCCTAACACTAAACCTCATCCTAAACTTAACCCTAACCCTAACCCTCACCCTCACCGTAGGCCTCACTCTAACCCTAACCCTCATGCTAACCCTAACCCTAACCCTAACCGTCACCCTCACCCTAACCTTAAACCTAACCCTAAACCTCACCCTAAACCTCACCCTAACTCTAAAATTAACCTGAAACCTCACCCTCACACAAACCATCACACTAACCCTAACCCTAATCCTCACCCTCACCCTTGCCCTCACCCTAACCCAAGTCCTAACCCTAACCCTAATCTTAACTCTCACCCTCACCCTCACCCTAACATAAACCTAACCCTATCCATCATCCTCAACCTCACACTCTACCTAACCCTAACCCAACCCTAAACCACACCCTAACCCTAACCCTCACCCTCACCCTAAACCTAACCCAAATTCTCACCCATTCCTAACCCTAACCCTATACCTCACCCTCACACTAGACCTCATCCTAACCCTAACCCTAAACCTCACCCTCACTGCAACCCTACTGCTAACCCTAATCCTCACCCTCACCCTAACCTTAACTCTAACCCTAACCCTCACCCTAATCCTCACCCTAACCCTAACCCAAACGCTGTCCATCACCCTAGTCCTCACTCTAACCCTAACCCTCACCCTCACCCTAAACCTCACAGTAACCCTAACCCACACGCTAAGACTAAACATAACCTAAACCTCACCCTAACCCTAACCCTCACCCTAAACCTAAACCTACCCCTCAGCCTAACCCTCATCCTAAGCCTAAACCTATCCCATCCCTCACCCTAACCCTAACACTCACCTTAACCCTAAAGCTAATCCTGACCCTCACCCTCAACCTAAACCTAACCCTAACCCTAATCCTAACCCTAACCCTCACCCTCACCCTCATCCTAGCTCTAAAACTAACCCTAACCCTAACCCTCTCCCTTACCCTCACCCTCACCCTAACCCTAACCCTCACTCTAACCCTAGAAGTAAACCTAACCCTCACCCTCACTCTAACCCTAACCCTAACCCTAACTCTCTCCCTAACCCTCACCCTAACTATCACCCTCACCCTTATCCTCATGCTCACCCTAAACCTCAGCCTAATCCTCACCCCCACCCTAACCCTAACACTAACCCTAACCCTAATCCTCACCGTAATTCTAACCCAAACTCTAACCCTCACCCTCACCCTAAACCTAACCCTAACCCTCACCCTATCCCTAAACCTAAACCTAACCCTCACACTCATCCTATACCTACGCCTAACCCTAACCCTCACCCTAACACTCATGATAACCCTAACCCTAACCCTCATGCTAACCCTAAACCTAACCCTCACCCTCACCCTAAACCTAAACCTAACCCTAAACCTAACCCTAACCTGCAACCTCACCCTAATCTTCACCCTAACCCTAACCCTAACCCTCACCCTCACCCTAACCCTAATGCTAACCCTAACCCTTAACCTCACACTAAACCTAAACCTAACCCTAACCCTCACCCTCACACTACCCCTAACCCTAACCCTAACATGAAACCCAACCATAACACTCACCCCTACCCTTACCCTAGTCCTAACCCAAACCTTAACTCTCACGCTCACCCTCAAACTCACCCTCACTCTCACATTCACCCTAAAAGTTACAATAACCCTAAACCTAACCCTAACCGTAATCCTAACCCTACCTCTAACCCTCACCCTAACCTTAACCCTCACACTAAGACTAACACTAACCCTCACCCTAATCCTAACCCTAACACTAAACCTAACCCTAACCTTCACCCTAACACTCACGGTAAACCTAAACCTCACTCTCACCCTAATCCAAACCCTAACCCTTACCCTCACCCTAATGTTAACACTAACCATAACCCTAACCCTTACACTAAATCTAAACCTCACGCTAAACCTAAACCTAACCTTCACTCTAACCCTCACCCAAACCCTAACCCTAACACTAACCCTCACCCTAACCCTACCCGTAAACCTCACCCTCATCCTTGCCCTCACCCAAACCCTCACCCTAACCCTAAACCTACCCTAATCCTGAGCCTAACCATAACCCTAACCCTAAACCTATACCTCACCCTAACCCACACCCTAACGTGAACCCTAACCCTAACCCTAACCCTCACCCTAATATTTAACCTCAACCTCACCCTAACACTCACACTAACCCTGACCCTCAACTTAACCCTAACCCTAAACCTAACCCTCACCGTCACACTCACTGTCAGCCTAAGTCTAAACCTAACCCTTATTCTTACCCTCACCCTCACCCCCACCCTAACCCTAAAACTAACCCTCACCCTCACCCTAAACCTCATCCTCACCCTCACCCTACCCCTAACCCTAACCCTCACCCTAACCCTAACCTTAACCCTAATCTTAACGCTAACCCTCACCCTCACCCTCACACTAACCCTAACCCTAACCCTAAACGTAACCCTCACATTAACCCTCACCCTAACACTAATGCTAACCCTAACCCTCACACTAACCCTCACCCTAACCCTAACCCTCACCCTCACCCTAACTCTAACCCTCACCGTCACCCTCAACCTCAGCCTAACCGTAACCCTAAGCCTAATCCAAACCCTAACCCTCACCCTCACCCTAACCCTAACCATAAACCTAATCCTCACGCTAACCCTCATCCTAACCCTAACCATAGCCCTAACCCTCACCCTAAACCTAACCCTAATCCTACCCCTAACCCTCAATCTCAACCTCACCCTAACTTTCATACTCACCCTCAACCTACCCCTAACCCTAACCCTCACCCTAACCCTAATCTTCACCCTAACTCTAACCCTAACTCTCACACTAACCCTAAACCAAAACCTAACCCTCACCCTAATCCACACCCTAACCCTAATTCTAGCCCTAACACTCATCCTCACACTAATCCTCACCCTAACCCTTACCCTCACTGTAAACCTAACCCTAACACTAACCCTCACCCTCACCCTAACCCTCAGCCTAACTCTAACCCTAACCCTAACCCTAACCCTCACCCTAACCCTAACCCTAACCCTCCACCTAACCCTAACCCTAATCCTAACCCTATCCCTAACCCTCACCCTAAAACTTACTCTCACCCTAACCCTAACCCTCATCCTAAACCTAACCCTAAATCTCACACTAACCCTAATGCTAAGGCTAAACCTAATGCTCAGCCTAACCCTCACACTCACCCTAACCCTAAACCTAACCCTAACCCTCACCCTCAACCTAACCCTAACCCTCACCCTAACCCTAACCCACACCCTCACCCTCTCCCTAACCCCTACACTAATCATTATCCTCAACCTAACCCTAACCCTAACCCTAACCCTAACTCTCACCTTCATCCTCACCCTCACCCTCTGCCTAACCGGAACCCTAACACTAATCCTAACCCAAACCCCCACCCTCACCCTAAACCTAAACCTAACACTAAACTTCACCCTCACCCTCAACCTCACACTCATCCTCACCCTCACCCTCACCCTCACCATAAACCTAACAATAACCTTAACCAAACTCGAACCCAAACCCTAACTCTAAACCCTAACCCTAACACTAAACCTAACCCTAAGCCTCACACTAACCCTAACCCTAATCCTCACCCTAATCCTAACCCTAACCCTAACCCTAACCCTCACCCTCACTCTAACACTCACGGTAACCCTAAACCTCACTCTCACCCTAAGGCTCACCCTAACCTTACCCAAATCCTAACTCTCCCTCTAACCCTACCCCTCACCCGAAAACTCACCCTAACCATAACCATAACCCTAACCCTCACCCTAAACCTAACCCTAACCCTCACCCTCATCCTAGCGCTCACCCTAAAACTAATCCTAATCCTAAACCTCACCCTCAAACTAACCCTCACCCTAACCCTAACACCCACACTCACCCTAACCATCACCCTAAATATAAGCCTAAACCTAACCCTCACCCTAAATCTCACGCGAAACCTAACCCTATCCCTAACTCTATCCCTCACACAAACTCACCCTAATAATAACCCTAACCCTAACCCTCACCCTCACCCTCACCCTCACCCTCACCATCATCCTCACCCTCACCCTAACCCTAACAATAACCCTAACCCTTACCCTACTGCTAACCCCAGCCCTACCTCTAACCTTCATCCTAACCTTAACCCTAACTCTAACACTCACCCTAATCCAAACCCTAACACTAATGCTAACCCTAACACTCACCTTCACACTAATCCTCACCCTAAACCTTACCCTCACTGTTAACCTAACCCTAACACTAACCCTCACCATCACCCTAACCCTCAGCCTAACTCTAACCCTCACTCTCACCCTAATCCTAACCCTAACCCTAAACATAACACTAACCCGCACTTTCACAATCACTCTCAGCCTAACTCTAACCCTAAACCTAATCCTAACCCTCATCCTCACCCTCACCCTATGCCTAACCTTAACCCTCACTCTCACCCTCACCTTAACCCTAATACTCACCCTCAACCTACCACTAACCCTAACCCTCACCCTAAGCCTAATCCTCACCCTAAACCTAACCATAACTCTCACACTAACCCTAAACCAAAACCTAACCCTCACCCTAATCCTCAACCTAAACCTAACCATAACCCTCACCCTAACCCTAACCCACACCCTCACCCTTAATCTAATGCTAACCCTAAACCTCAGCCTAAATCTAACCCCTCCCCTAACCTTAACCCTAAACCTAACTCCCACCCTAACTCTAACCCTCAAACTCACCCTAACCCTAACCCTCAACCTAACCCTAACCCACACCCTCACCCTAACCCTAACCCTAACCCTAACCCTATCTCTCACCCTAACTCTAACCCTAACTTAACCCACACCCTCATGCTAACCCTCACACTAATCCTTAACCTCACCCTCACTCTAACCCTCACACTAAGCCTAAACCTCACCTTCACCCTAACCCTAAAAGTCACCCTCACCGTCACCCTCATTCTCAGCCTAACTCTAACCCTAATCCTAATCCTAACTCTCAATCTCACCCTCACCCTATCCCTAACCTAACCCTAACCCTAACACTCACTCTCACCCTCACCCTAACCCTCACACTCACCCTCAACCTACCCCTAACAATAACCCTCACCCTAACCCTAATCCTCACCCTAACCCTAACCCTAACCCTCACACTAACCCTAAACCTAACCCTAACCCTCACCCTAATCCACACCCTAACCCTAATTCTAACCCTAACACTCACCCTAAAACTAATCCTCACCCTAACCCTTACCCTCACAGTAAACCTAACCCTAAGCCTAAGCCTCACCCTCAGCCTAACTCTAACCCTAAACCTAAATCTCAATCTAGACCTTACCCTCACCGTAAGGGTAAGCCTAACCCTAACCCTAACCCTCACACTAACCCTCACCCTCACCCTAACCCTAACCCTTACCCTCAACCTAACCCTAACCCTAAACCTTACTCTCACCCTAACCCTCACCCTCAACCTAAACCTAACCCTATCCCTAACCCTTAACCTCAACCTAACCCTAAGCCTCATCCTAACCCTAACCCTAACCCTCACACTAACCCTAACGCTCAGCCTAAGCCTCACACTCACCCTAACCCTAACCCTAACCCTCACACTAACAGTAACGCTCAGCCTAAGCCTCACACTCACCCTAACCCTAACCCTAACCCTAAACCTCACCCTCACCCTAACCCTCACCCTCACCCTAACCCTCACCCTAAACCTAAACCTCAACCACACCCTAAACCTCACGTTCAACTGAACCCTCACCCTCACCCTAATACTTAGCCCCACCCTAATCATCACCCTAACCCTAACCCTCAGCCTAACCCTAACCCTACACCTCACCCTAACCCTCACCCTCACCTTAACACTCATTCTCACCCTCACCCTCACGCTAACCCTAACCCTCACCCACACCCTAACCCTTACACTCTCCTGAACCCTAACCCTCACCCTAAAACTCACTCTCAACTTAAACATCACCCTAACCCTAACCATCACCCTAACCCTAACCCTAACACTCATCTTAGCAATTATCATCACCCTCACCCTAATCATCACCCTAACCCTTACCTAACCGAAACCTTCACCCTCAACCTAACACTCACCCTCACCCTAGCCCTCACCCTAACCCTAACCCTTACTCTAACCCTCACCATAACCCTCACTCTAACCCTTACCCTCACCCTAACCCTAACCCTGACCCTAAACCTAACCCTCACACTAAACCTAACCCTCAGCCTAACACTAACCCTACCCCTCACCCTAACCCTCACCCTAAACCTAACGGTAACCTTCAACTTAACCTAACCCTAACCCTCACCCTCATCCTAGCCCTCACCCTAACCCTAACCCTAATACTCACCCTCCCCCTCCCCCTCCCCTAACCATAACGCTAAACCTAACCCTAACGCTAACCCTAACCCTAACCCTAACCCTCAACCTAGCCCTCACCCTAACCCTAACCCTAACCCAAACCCTCACCTTCACCCTCACCCTAATTCTCAGCCTAAAACTAACCCTAAACCTAATCCTAAACCTAACCCTCACGCTCACCCTAATCCTCACCCTCACCCTAAAACTAACCCTAACTGTAACCCTAACCCTCACACTAAACCTAACCCTCACCCTAATCCTAAATCCTACCCCTCACCTTAACCCTCACCCTAAACCTAACCCTAACCCTCACCCACATCCTAACCCTTACCCTCTCCTGAACCCTAACTCTCACCCTAAAACTCACCCTCAACCTAAACATCACCCTAACCGTAACCCTCACCCTAACCCTAACCCTAACCCTCACCGTAACACTAACCCTAACCCTAAGACTCACCCTCAACCTAAACTTCACCCTAACCCTAACCCTAACCCTTAGCTAACCGAAACCATCACCCTCACCCTAACCCTCACCCTCACAGTAGCCCTTACCGTAAACGTAACCCTCACTCTCACCCTCACCCTTAGCCTAAACATAACCCTAATTCTAATCCTAACCCTAACGCTAAACCTCAAACTAAACCTCAATCTAACCCTTACCCTCACCGTGACGGTAAGCCTAACCCTAACCCTAACCCTCACACTAAACCTAACCCTCACCCTAACCCTAACCCTACACCTCACCCTAAACCTAACCCTGACCCTCACCCTATACCTAACCCCAAACATCACCCTCACGCTAGCCCTAACCCTCACCCTAACCCCAACCCTCACCCTCACCCTCACCCTCACCCAAACCCTCAACCTAGCTCTAAGCCTAACCATAACCCTCACCCTAACCCTCACACTAACCCTAGCCCTAACCCTAACCCTATCCCTCACCCTAACCCTAACCCTAACTTAACCCACACCCTCACCCTAACCCTCACCCTAATCCTTAAACTCACTCTCACCCTAACCCTGACACTAATCCTAACCCTCACCTTCACCCTAACACTAAAAGTCACCCAAACCGTCACCCTCACTCTCAGCCTAACTCTAACCCTAACCCTAATCCTAACCCTCACCCACACCCTCACCCTAACCCTAACCCTCATCCACACTCTAACGCTCACGCTCAACCGAACACTCACTCTCAACCTAATACTCAGCCTCTCCCTAATCATCACCCTAACCCTAACCCTCAGCCTAACCCTAACCCTACACCTCACCCTAACCCTTACCCTATCCCTAACCCTAACACTATCACTAACCCTAAACCTAACCCTCACTGTCACTCTCACGCTAAACCTAAACCAAACCTAACCCTCACCCTCACCTTAACCCTAACCATAACCCTCACCCTATGCCTCACCCTAACTCTAACCCTAAACCTAAACCTCACCCTCACACTCACCCTAAACCTAACACTAACCCTAACCATCACCTGAACCCTAACAATCACTGAAAACTTCACCCTAACCCTTACCCTCACCCTAAGCCTAACCCTAACTCTAACCCTAATCCTAAAACTAACACTCTCCCTCAGCCTAAACCTAATCTTAAGCCTAAACCTAACCCTAATCCTCGCCCTCACCCTCACCCTAAAACTAACCCTAACACTAACCCTCACCCTCACCCTTAACCCTCACCCTCACCCTAACCCCTACCCTAACCCTTACCTTCAACCTAACTCTAACCCTAACCCTAACCCTAACCCTCAGCCTAACCTGAACCCTAACACTAATCCTAACCCTAAACCTCACCCTCATCCCCACCCTAAACTTAACCCTAACCCTAACCTTCACCCTATCCCTCAACCTCACCCTCACCCTAACCCTCACCCTAAACCTACCAATAACCCTAACCTAACCTGAACCGTAACCCTAACTCTAACCAGAACCCTAACCCTAACCCTAGACCTACCCCTTACCCTCAACCTAACCCTAAACCTCACCCTATTCCTAAACCTTACCCTAACCCTAACCTTCACCCTGACACTAACGGTAACCCTAAACCTCACTCCCACCCTAAAGATCACCCTAATCCTAACCCTCACTCTAACCCTAATCCTAACCCTCACCCTCACACTAACCATCACCCTAACCTTAACCCCCACCCTCACCCTAACCCTAACCCTAACCTTCAGCCTCAACCTAATCCTCACCCTAACCCTCACCCTAAACCTAACCCTATCCCTAATCCTATCACACACACAAACCCTCACCCTAATCCTAACAATAACCCTAACCCTCACACTCACCTCACCCTCACCCTAAACCTTAACCTCACCCTCACCCTAACCCTCACACTAACCCTAACCCTCACCTTAACCCTATCCCTACACATCACCCTCACCCTCAGCCTAACTCTAACTCTAAACTTCACCCACACACTAACCCTCACACGCACACTCACCAGAACCCACACCCAAAGCTTCACCCTCACCCTAAACATCACCCTAAACCTAATCCTCACCCTAACCCTAACCCTAACACTCATCTTAGCCCTAACCCTCACTCTAACCCGCACCCTCACCCTATTCTCCACCCTAACCCTTACCTAACCGAAACCCTCACTCTCACCCTAACACTCACACTCACCCTAGCCCTCACCCTAACCCTAACCCGAAACCTAACCCTCACTCTCACCCTCACCCTTAGCCTAAGCCTAACCCTAAACCTAATCCTAACTATAACTCTAACCCTCACCCTAACCCTCACTCTAACCCTAAGCCTCACCCTAACCCTAACACTTAACCGAAACCTAACCCTCACACTAAACCTAACCCTCGTCCTAACACTAACCCTACCCCTCACCCTAACCCACACCCTAAACCTAACCCTAACCCTCACCTTAACCTAACCCTGACCCTCACCCTCATCCTAGCCCTCACCCTGACCCTAACCCTAACCCTAACGATCACCCTAACACTAACACTCAACCTAAAACTAAAAATAAACCTAATCCTAATACTAACCCTAACCCTCAAACTAAACTTAACCGTCACCCTAATCCTAACTCCTACCCCTCACCTTAACCCTCACCCTAAACCTAACCCTAACCCTCACCCTAACCCTGAACTTCACCCTCACCCTATTCCTCACCCTAACTCTAATGCTAATCCTAAACCTCACCCTCTCCCAAACACTCACCCTAAACCTAACACTAACCCTAACCATCACCCTAAACCTAAACCTCACCCTAACCTTCACCCTCACCCTTACCCTCAGCCTAAGCCTAACCCTAACTCTAACCCTAATCCTAAACCTAACCCTCTCCCTCATCCTCACCCTAACCCTCTCCCTCACCCTCACCCTAACCTTAAGCCTAAACCTAACCCTAACCCTCACCCTCACCCTCATCCTCACCCTATCCCTAACCCTAAACCCAACCCTCACCCTAACACTAACCCTAACCCTAACCCTCACACTAAACCTAAACTCAAATTGACCCTAACCCTAACCCTAACCCTAACACTCACCCTCACCCTCTGCCTAATCCGAAACCTAACACTAATCCTAACCCTAACCCTCACCCTCATCATCACCCTAAACCTAACCCTAACCCTAACCTTCACCCTCACCCTCAACCTCACCCTCACCCTCACCCTCACACTAAACCTAACAATAACCCTAACCTAACCCGAACCCTAACCCTAACTCTAACTCTCACCTTAACACTTACCGTAACCCTAACCCTCACCCTAAACCTAACCCTAATCCTCACCCTAATCCTAATCCTAACCCTAACCCTAACCCTAACCCTCACCCTAACTCTCATGGTAACCCTAAACCTCACTCTCACCCTAACGCTCACCCCAAATCTTACCCTAATGCTAACCCTCTCTCTAACCCTAGCCCTCACCCTAACCCTAACCCTAACTCTCACCCTCACCCTAAACCTAACCCTAACCCTCACCCTCATCCTAGCCCTCACCCTAACCCTAATCCTAATCCTAACCCTCACCCTCACAATAAACCTCACCCTAACCCTAACCCCCACCCTCACTCTAAACCTCACCCTAACCTTAAGCCTCAACATAAACCTCACCCTAAACCTCATCCTAAACCTAACCCTATCCCTAACCCTATCCCTCCCACAAACCCTCACCCTAATCCTGACCCTAACCCTAAACCTCACCCTCACCTAAACCTCACACTAACCCTTAACTTCACCCTCACCCTAACCCTCACACTACCCCTAACCATCACCTTAACCCTAACCCTACACGTCACCCTCACCATCACCTTCACCCTCAGTCTAACTTTAACCATAAACTTCACCCACACACTAACCCTCACCCGAACCCACACCTGAACCCATACCCTAACCTTCACCCTCACCCTAAACATCGCCCTAAACCTAACCCTCACCCTAACCCTAACCCTAAGACTCATCTGAGCACTAACCCTCACCCTACCCCTCACCCTCACCCTAATCTTCACCCTAACCCTTAAATAACTGAAACGCTCACCCTCACCCTAACACTCACCCTCACCCTAGCCCTCACCCTAACCCTAACCCTAACATTAACCCTCACCCTAACCCTCACTCTAACGCTTACCATCACCCTAACCCTAACCCTTACCCTAGACTTAATCCTCACACTAAACCTAACCCTCACCCTAACACTAACCCTACGCCTCACCCTAACAATCACCCTAAATCTAACCCTAACCCTCACCTTAACCTAACCCTAACCCTCACCCTCATTAAAAGCCCTCACCCTAAACCTAAACCTCACCCTCAACCTCACCCTCACTCTCGCCCTAACCGTAACGCTATCTCTAAACCTAACCCTAACCCTCACCCTAACCCTAACCCTCAACCTAGCCCTCACCCTAACCCTAACCCTAACACTAACCCTCACATTCACCCTACCCCTAATCCTCAGCCTAAAACTACCCCTCACCCTAAACCTAACCCTAACCCTCACCCTCACCCTAACCCTCACCCTAACCCTTACCCTCACCCTAAACCTAACCCAACCCTAACACTAACCCTCACACTAAACCTAACCCTCACCCTAATCCTAACTCCTACCCCTCACCTTATCCCTCACCCTAAACCTAACCCTAACCCTCATCCTAACCCTAAACCTCACCCTCACCCTATCCCTCACCCTAACTCTAATCCTAACAGTAAACCTCACTCTCTCCCAAACACTCACCCCAACCCTAACACTAACCCTAAACCTCACCCTAACCTTTATACTCACCTTAACCCTAAACCTAACCCGCACACTAGATCTAACCTCAACCTAACTCTCACCCTCACCCTCACCTTCACCATCACCCTAAACATCACCCTAACACGAATCCTAACTCTAACCCTCCCCCCCACCCTAACCATAACCCTACACCTCACCCTCACCTTCAACTTCACCCTCATCCTCACCCACACCCTAAGCCTAACAATAACCCTAACCCTAACCCTACTGCTAACCCCAACCCTACCTCTATCCCTCACCCTAACCCTAACCCTAACCCTCACCCTAACCCTAACCCTCATGCTCACCGTAACCCTAACCGTAAACCTAACCCTCACCCTAACCCTAACCCTAACCATAACCCTACCCTAAACCTCACCCTAACCCTAACACTCACACTCACCCGAACCCGAACCCGAACCCTCCCTCTCACCCTCGCCCTCACGCTAACCCTAACCCTCACCCACACGCTAACCCGCACACTCAACCGAACCCTCACCCTCACCCTAATACTCACCCTCACCAAAACTCTCACCCTAACCCTAGCACAAACCCTCACGCTAACCCTAACCCACACCCTCACCCTCAACCTAATCCTAACCCTAACCCTAACCCTAA
Source organism: Dipodomys merriami (assembly GCF_024711535.1). Lineage (NCBI taxonomy): Eukaryota > Metazoa > Chordata > Mammalia > Rodentia > Heteromyidae > Dipodomys > Dipodomys merriami. The sequence goes on along the minus strand of NW_027203727.1, from coordinate 80,149 downwards.
CTCTCAACCTCACCCTCACCCTCACCCTCACCCAAACGCTCACCCTAAATCTAAGCCTAACTCTAACCCTCACCCTAACCGTAGCCCTAACCCTAACCCTATCCCTCACCATAACCCTAACGCTAACTTAACCCACACCCTCACCCTAACCCTCACCCTAATCCTTAAACTCACACTCACCCTAACCCTCACACTAACCCTAACCCTCACTTTCAACCTGAACCTAAAAGTCACCCAAACCGTCACCCTCACTCTCAGCCTAACCCTAACCCTCACCCTAACCCTAACCCTCATGCTCACCGTAACCCTAACCGTAAACCTAACCCTCACCCTCACCCTAACCCTAACCATAACCATAACCCTACCCTAAACCTCACCCTAACCCTAACCCTCACACTCACCCGAACCCGAACCCAAACCCTCCCTCTCACCCTCGCCCTCACGCTAACCCTAACCCTCACCCACACGCTAACCCGCACACTCAACCGAACCCTCACCCTCACCCTAATACTCACCCTCACCAAAACTCTCACCCTAACCCTAGCACAAACCCTCACGCTAACCCTAACCCACACCCTCACCCTCAACCTAATCCTAACCCTAACCCTAACCCTAACTCTCAACCTCACCCTCACCCAAACGCTCACCCTAAATCTAAGCCTAACTCTAACCCTCACCCTAACCGTAGCCCTAACCCTAACCCTATCCCTCACCATAACCCTAATGCTAACTTAACCCACACCCTCACCCTAACCCTCACCCTAATCCTTAAACTCACACTCACCCTAACCCTCACACTAACCCTAACCCTCACTTTCAACCTGAACCTAAAAGTCACCCAAACCGTCACCCTCACTCTCAGCCTAACCCTAACCCTCATCCTAACCCTAACCCTAACCTTCCCACTAACCCTAACGATCAGCCTAACCTTCACACTCACCCTAAACCTAAACCTAACCAGAACCCTCACCCTCACCCTAACCCTCACCCTCACCCTAACCCTCACCCTCGCCCTAACCCTCACCCTAACCCTCACCGTCACCCCAACCCTCACCCTAAACCTAACGCTCATCCACACTCTAACCCTCATGCTCAACCGAACCCTCATGCTCAACCTAATACTCAGCCTCACCCTAAACATCACCCTAACCCTATCCCTCAGCCGAACCCTAACCCTATCCCTAACCCTAACCCTTACCCTATCCCTGACCCTAACCCTAACACTAACCCTAAACCTAACCCTCACCCTCACCCTCACGCTAAACCTACCCCAAACCTAACCCTCACCCTCATCTTAACCCTAACCGTAACCCTCACCCTATGCCTCACCCTAACTCTAACCCTAAACCTAAATCTCACCCTCACCCTCACCCTAAACCTAACATTAAGCCTAACCATCACCTGAACCCTAACAATCACACTAACCTTCAACCTCATCCTTACCCTCACCCTAAGCCTAACCCTAAATCTAACCCTAATCCTAAACCTAACTCTCTCTCACCCTCAACCTAATCTTAAGCCTAAACCTAACCCTAACCCTCACCCTCACCCTCAACCAAACCCTAACCCTAACCCTAACCCTAACCCTCACCCTCACCCTAACGCTAACCCTCAACCTGAACCAAACCCTAACCCTCACCCCCACCCTCACCCCTACCCTAACCCTTACCCTCCACCTAACCCTAACCCTAACCCTAACCCTAACCCGAACCCTAACAATAATCCTAACCCTAAACCTCACCCTCAACCTCACCCTAAACTTAACCGTAACCCTAACCTTCACCCTCTCCCTCAACCTCACCCTCACCCTCATCCTAAACCTAACAATAACCCTAACCTAACCCGAACCCTAACACTAACTCTAACCCTCACCTTCACCCTAAACCTAACCACAACCCTCACTCTAATCCTAACCCTAACCCTAACCTTTAACCTGACACTCACAGTAACCCTAAACCTCACTCTAAACCTACCCCTCCCCCTAAACATCACCCTAACCCTAACCCTAACCATAACCCGCACCCTAAACCTATCCCTAACCCTCACCCTCATCCTAGCCCTCACCCTAACCCTAATCCTAATCCTAACCCTCACCCTCACACTAACCCTCACCCTAACCCCCACCTTCACCCTAATCCTAACCCTAACCTTAAGCCTCAACCTAACCCTCACCCTAACCCTTACCCTAAACCTAACCATATCCCTACCCCTATCCCTCATGCAAATCCTCACCCTAATCCTAACACTGTCCATAACCCTCACACTCACCTCACTCTCACCCTAACCCTCACACTAACCCTATCCCTCACCTCAACCCTATCCCTACACATCACCCTCACCATGACCCTCACCCTCAGCCTAACTCTAACTCTAAACTTCAACACACTAACCGTCACCCGAACATTCACCCGAACCCACACCCTAAGATTCACCCTCACCCTAAACATCACCGTAAAACTAACCCTCACACGAACCCTAACCCTAACCCTCATCTTAACCCTAAGCCTCACGCTAACCTTCACCCTCACCCTAATCTTCACCCTAACCCTAACCCTAAACCTTACCTAACCGAAACCCTCACTCTCACCCTAATACTCACCCTCACCCTAGCCCTCACCCTAACCCTAACCCTAACCCTAACTCTCACTCTCACCCTCACCCTTAGCCTAAGCCTAACCCTAAACCTAATCCTAACCCTAACCCTCAACCTAACCCTCACGCTCATCCTCCCCCTCCCCCTAACTGTAACTCTAACCCTAACCCTAACCCTCACCCTAACCCTAACACTCAACCTAGCCCTCACCCTAACCCTAACCCAAACCCTAACCCTCACCTTCACCATCACCCTAATCCTCAACCTACAACTAACAATAAACCTAATCCTAACCCTAACCCTCACACTAAACCTAACCCTCAACCTAATTCTAACTCCTACCTCTCACCTTAACCCTCACACTAAACCTAACCCTAACCCTCACCCTAACCCTAACCCTCACCCTCACCCTATCCCTCACCCTAACTCTAATCCTAACCCTAAACCTCACCCTCTCCCAAACACTCACCCTAAACCTAACACTAACCCTAACCCTCACCCCAACCCTAATCCTCTCCCTAACCCTAACCCTTACCCTTACCCTCACCCTCACCCTAACCCTTACATTTACCTTAACCCTAACCCTAACCCTCACACTAAACCTAACCTCACCTTAACCCTAACCCTAACCCTAACCCTAAACCTTACCCTCACCCTCACACTCAACCTCACCATCAGCCTAATCCTAACCGTAACACGAATCTTAACCAAAACCCTCACCCTAACCCTTACCCTAAAGCTAAACCTAATCCTAACCCTCACCCTCACTCTCAACCTCACCCTCACACTCACCCTCACCCTAACCCTGACAATAAACTTAAACCTAACCCTAACCCTAACCCTACCTCTAACCCTCACCATAACCCTAAACCTAACCCTAACCCTAACCTAACCCTCACCCTAAAAATCAACCTAACACTCATAGTTACCCTAAACCTCATTTTCACCCTAAAACTCACCCTAACCCTTACCTTCACCATAAACCTAACCCTAACCCTAATCCCAACCCTCAAACTAAACCTAACCCTCACCCTACCCCTAACCCTAACCCTCACCATAACCTTCACCCAAACCTTCACCCTAACCCTAACAATAACCCTCACCCTAAACCTAAACCTCACACTCATCCTAGCCCTCAGCCTAACCCTAACCCTATCCCTACCCCAAAATTCACCCTAAGCCTAACCCTAACCCTAACTCTAACCCTATCCCTCACCCTAACACTCACACTAACCCTAGCCCTCATCTTTACCCTAACCCTAAAAGTCACCCTCACGGTCACCCTCACCCTCAGCCTAACTCTAACTGTAACCCTAACCCAAACCCTCATCATCACCCTTACCGTAACCCTAACCCTAACCCTCACTCTCACCCTCACCCTAACCCTCACACTCACCCTAACCCAAACCTTAAGCCTAACCCTCACTCTAACACTAACCCTAACCCTAAACCTCACCCTCACCCTAAACCACACCCTAACCCTTATACAAACCTTAACCCTAACCCTAAACCTCACACTAAACCTAACTTCACCCTAGCACTATCCCTAACCCTAACCCTCACCCTCACTATCACAACCATCACCCTCACCCTCACCCTCAACCTAACACTCACCCTCCCCTCACCCTAACCCTAAACTTAACACTAACCCTAAACATCACCCTAAGCCTCACCCTAACCCAAACACTAAATCTCACCCTCACTCTCACTTTAACTCTCACCCTAACCCTTACCCTCACACTAAACCTAATCCTAACCCTAACCCTCACACTAAACCTAACCCTCACCCTAAACCTAACCCTCAACCTCACCCTAACCCTAACACTAACCCTCACACTAAACTTACCCCTAAACCTCACCCTCACCCCTAACCTCACCCTCACCCTTACCCTTACCGTCACACTAACCCTCACACACACCCTAACCCTCTCCCTCTCCTGAACCCTCACCCTCACCCTAACACTCAACCTCACCCTAAACATCACCCTAACCCTAACTCTCACCCTAACCCTAACCCTAACACTCACACTTACCCTAACCCTCATCCTAAACTTAACCTTAACCCTAACAATAACCCTAACCCTAACCCTCTCCCTAACCCTAACCCTAACCCTAAACCTCACCCTCACCCTTAACCTTACCCTAACCCTAACGCTAACCGTAACCCTCAAACCAAACCTAAAACTCACCCTAACCCTAACCCTACTCCTCATCCTAAAACTCACCCTAACCCTAACCCGAACCCGAACCCTAACCATAACCATAACACTAACACTCTCCCTAAACCTAACCCTGACCCTAACACTCACCCTTACCCTAAACCTAACCCTAACACTCAACCTCAACCTTACCCTCACCCTAACCCTAACACTCACACACACCCTAAACCTCACCCTCACCCGAAACCTCAAACTCACCCTCACCCTAAACATCAAACAAACACTAACCCTCACCCTAACCCTCACCCTAACCCTAACCCTCACCCTCACCTCACCCTAACCCTAAACCTAACACTAACCCTAAAACTCAACCTAACCCTCACCCTAACCCTTACCCTCACCCTAAACTAATCCTAATCCTAAACCTAATCCTAAACCTAACCTTCACACTAACCCTAACCCTCACCCTAAACCTAACCCTCACCCTCACCCTAACCCTAACACTAACCCTACCCCTCTCCCTAACCGTCTCCGTAACCCTAACACTAACACTAACCCTCACCCTAAACTTACCCCTAACCCTCACCCTCACCCCTACCCTCACCCTCACCCTAACCAATACCGTCACACTAACCCTCACACACACCCTAACCCTCCACCTCTCCTGAACCCTCACCCTAACACTCACCCTCACGCTAAACATCACCCTAACCCTAACTCTCACCCTAACCCTAACCCTAACACTCAGCCTTAACCTAACCTTCAACCTAACCTTAACCCTAACCCTCACCCTAACCCTTACCCTCACCCTAACCCTAACCCTAACCATAACCCTAAACCTCATCCTCACCCTAACTCTTACCCTTACGCTCAACCTAACCCTAACCCAAACCCTCACCCGATCCTGAACCCTCACCCTAAACCTCACGCTTCCCTACCCCTCAAACTAACCCTGATTCTAACGCTAACCGTAACCCTCAGGCACACCCTAACCGTAACCCTCACCCAAACCCTCACCCTCACCCTAAAGCTCACCTTCACCCTAACTCTCACACTCACCCTAGGCCTCCACCTACCCCTAATGCTAACCCTAACCCTAACCCTAACCCTAACCCTCACATTAACAATAACCCTAACCCTATCCTCTCCCTAACCCTCAGCCTAACCCTAACCCTAACCTAACCATTGCCCTAACCCTAACCCTAACCCTCACCCTGACACTCACCCTAACCCTAAACCTCAGCCTGACGCTCACCCTAACCCTAACCCTCAGCCTAATTCTAACAATACCCCTCACCCTACCCCTCACCCTAACCCTAACCTTAACCCTCACAATAACCCTAACACTCAACCTAATCCTACCCCTCACCCTAACCTTCAACCCAACCCTCACCCTAACCCTAACGCTAACCCTAACCCTCATCCTCACCCTAGCCCTCACCCTAAACCTAACCCTAACCATGATCCTCACCCTAAACCTCACTCTCACCCTAAGCATCACTGTAAACCTAATCCTCACCCTAACCCTAACCCTCAACCTCACCCTCAGCATAACCCTAAACCTAACCCTAATCCTAAACCTAACCCTCACCCTCACCCTCACACTAACTCTAACCCTTTCCCTAGCCCTCACCCTAACCCTAAACATAACCCTCCCCTCTCCCCCTCAGCCTAACCCTAACCCTAACCCTAATCCTAACCCTAACCCTCACTCTCACTCTAACACTTACCATAACCCTCACCGTAACCCTAACCCTAAATCTCACCTTCAACGTCACCCTCAGCCTAACCCTAATCCTTACCGTCACACTAACCCTCACACACACCCTAACCCTCACTCTCTCCTGAACCCTCACCATCACCCTAACACTCACCCTCATGCTAAACATTACCCTAACCCTAAATCTCACCCTAACCCTAACCCTAACACTCACCCTTACACTAAACCTCATCCTAACCTTAACCCTAAGCCTAAACCTAAACCTCACCTTAACCCTAACCCTAACCCTAAACCTCACCCTCACCCTAAACCTAACCCCCACCCTAACCCTCACACTAACTCTCACCTCACCCTAGCCCTCACCCTAACCCTAAACATAACCCTCCCCCTCCCCCTGAGCCTAACCCTAACCCTAGCCCTAATCCTAACCCTAACCCTCACCCTCACACTAACTCTTAACCTCAACCTAGCCCTCACCGTAAGCCTATACCTAACCCTAACCTTCACGCACACCCTCACCCTCAGCCTAACCCTAACCCTAACATTGATCCTAAGCCTAACCCTCACCCTCATGCTAACCCTAACCGTGTCCCTCACCCTAACCCTAACCCTCACCATCACCCTCACCCTAAACTTAACACTAACCCTAAACCTCACCCTAACCCTAACCCTAACACTAACCCTAACCCTCACCCTAACCCTCAACCTAACCCTTACACATACCCTAACCTTCACCCTCTCCCTCACACTAACCCTCACCCTAACCCTCACCCTCATGCGAAACATCACCCTAACCCTAACCCTCAACCTAAACCTTATCCTCACCCTAACCCTAACAATAACCCTAACCATAATCCTCACACAAACCCCAAACTTCACACTAACCCTAACCCTAAACCTTACCCTCACCCTAACCCTAACCCTAACCCTAAACTTCACACCAACCCTAACCCTCACCCTAACCCTAACCTACCCCTCAACCTTAACCCTCACCCTAATGCTAAACCTAACCCTAACCCTCACACTAACCCTAACCCTCACCCTAATCCTAATCCTACCCCTCACCCTCACCCTACCACTAGCCCTAACCCGAACCCTAACCCTAACCTTCACCTTAACCCTAAAAATACCCTTCACCCTAACACTCACCCTAACCCTATACCTAACCCTAACCCTCACAATAACCCTCACCCTCACCCTACCCATACCCCTAACTCTAACCCTCAACCTAACCCTCACCCTAACCCTAACGCTAACCCTAACCCTCACCCTCAACCTAACCCTATATCTCACCCTAACCCTAACCCGAACCCTAACCCTGAAAGTAGCTCTAACCCTAACCCTTGACCTAAACCTAACTCTAAACCTCACCTTTACCGTAGCCCTAACCCTCAACCTTACCGTCAACCTATCCCTAACCCTAACCCTAACCCTACCCCTCACCCTCACCCTACCACTAAACCTAAACCTAAATCTAAACCTCACAATAACCCTAAACCTCACCCTAACCCTAAAAATACCCCTCAGCCTAACCTCACCCTAACCCTAAACTTAACCCTACCCCTCAAAATAAACCTAATCCTCAAACTAACCCTAACCCTACCCCTCACCCTATCCCTCACCCTAACCCTCACCCTAACCCCAACGCTAACCCTAACCCTCACCCTCACCCTAAACCTCAACCTAACACTAGCCCTTACCCTAACCCTAACCCTAACCCTCACCCTAACGCTCACTCTCACCCTAAACATCACTTTAACCCTAATCCTCACCCTAAACCCAACCCTCACCCTCACTCTCATCCTAACCGTAATCCTCACCCTCAGCCTAACCTTATCCCTAACCCTAACCCTAAACATAACCCTAACCCTCAACCTCACCCTCACACTAAACCTAACGCTAACCCTAACCGTCACACTCACACTCACCCTAACACTAAACTTAACCCTCACCTGGAACCTAAACCTAACTCTCACCCTCATCCTAAACCTAACCCTCATAATAACCCTAAAACTACCCCTCACCCTCACCCTAACACTAGCCCTCACCCTAACCCTCACCCTAACCTTCACCCTCACCCTCAATCTCAGCCTAACCATAACCCTAACACTAATCCTAACCCTACCCCTCATCTTCACCCTACCCCTCACACTCACTCGAGCACTCACCATAAGCCTCACGCTAAAACTAACCCTCAACCTTATCTTCACCCTCAGCCTAACCCTAAACTTAATCCTAACCTTAACCCTCAAAGTCACCCTCATCCTAACCCTAACATCAACCCAACCCTCACCCTCACCCTCACCCTAACCCTAACCCTCAACCTCGACCTAACCCAAACCCTCACCCTAAACATGACCCTAAACCTAACCCTAACCCTAACCTTAATGCTCAACCTAACCCTAACCCTAAACCTCACACTAACCCTAACCCTCACCCTGAACCTAACCCTAGCCCTCACCCTAACCCTCACCCTCACCCGAAACATCACCCTAACACTAACCCTCAACCTAACCCTAAACCTAACCCTCACCCTAACACTAACCCTCACGCGCACCCTCAACATCACAGTCACCCTCATCCTAGCACTCACCCTAACTCTAAGCCTAACCCTCACCCAAACCCTAACCCTCACCTTAACCCTAACCCTCATCTCAACATCAACCTAATCCTCAGCCTAACCCTAACAATAACACTAACCCTAACCCTCACTCTAACCCTAACACAAGCCCTACCCCTGTCCCTAACCCTAACCCTAACCCTCACACCAACCCTAACCCTCACCCTAACCCTAACCCTAACCCTACCCGTCACCCTAAACCTCACCCTAAACCTAACCCTAACCCTCACACTAACCCTAACACTCACCCTAAACCTAACCTTCCCCTCAACCTCACCCTAACCCTAACCCTAACCCTCACACTCGCCCTAACCCTGACCCACACCTTAACACTCACCCTCACCTGAACTCTCACCCTCACCCTAACCCTCACCCTACCCTAACCCTCAACCTTTCCCTCACCCTAATGCTAACCGTAACCCTCAGCCACACCCTATCCGTAAATCTCACCTGAACCCTCACGCTCACCCTAAAGCTCACCCTCGCCCTAACTCTCACCCTCACCCTAGCCCTCAACCTAACCCTAACACTAAACCTAACCCTCACCCTAACCCTAACCCTCACTCTAACCCTAAAAATACCTCTCACCCTAACACTCACTCTAACTCTAAACCTAAACCTAACCCTCACAATAAACCTAACCCTCACCCTAAACCTAACCATAACCCTACCCCTCACCCTAACCCTCACCCTAACCCTATACCTCACCCTAACCCTAACAATAACCCTGACAGTAACCCTAACCCTAAACCTACCCCTAAACCGAACTCTAATTCTACCCTTAACCTAGCCCTAACTCTCACCCTCACCCTAACCCTAACCTTAACCCTCACCCTCAGCCTAACCCTAACCCTAACCCTAACCCTACCCCTCACCCTAACCCTACCCCTAAACCTAAACCTAACCCTAACCCTCACAATAACCCTAAACCTCACCCTAAACCTAAAAATACCCATCACTCTAACCCTCACCCTAACCCTAACCCTAACACTGAACCTCACACTAAACCTAACCCTCAACCTAACCCTAACCCTAGACCTCACCCTAACCCTCAACCTGACCCTCAACCTCAGCTTAACTATAACCCTAACACTAATCCTAACCCTACCCCTTAGCCTCACCCTACCCCTCACACTCACCCTAACGCTAAAAATACCCATCACACTAACCCTCACCCTAACCCTAACAATCACCCTCGACCTAAAACTAACACTCACCCTAAACATCACCTTAACCCTAAACCTAACCCTAACCCTCACCGTAAGCCTAACCCTAAACCTCACACTAACCCTAACCCTCACACTAACCCTAACCCTAGCCCTAACCCTAACCCTCACCCTAACCCTCACCCTCACCTGAAACATCACCCTATCACTAATCCTCACCCTAACCCTAAACCTAACCCTCACGCTAACACTAACCCTCACGCACACCCTCAACCTAACACTCACCCTCACCCTAGCACTCACCCTAACTCTAAGTCTAACTCTCACCCTAAACCGAACCCTCACCCTAACCCAAACCCTCATCTCACCATCACCCTAGTCCTCAGCCTAACCCTAACCCTAACACTAACACTAATCCTCATCCTAACCTTAACCCTAACCTTCATCCTCACCCTAACCCTCACCTCACGCTAACCCTCACCGTCACCCTAACCCTCACCCACAACCTAAACCTCTCCCTCACCCTCATCTTAACCCTCAGCCTAACCCTAACCCTCACGCTAAACATCACACTAACCCTAATTCTCACCCTTACCATAACCCTCATCCTAACCTTAACCCTAACCCTCAAACTAACCCTCACCCTAACCCTCACCCTAACCCTAACTCTAAAACTCACCCTCACCTTAACCCTTATCCTTACACTAACCCTAAACCTAACCCTAACCCTCACACCAATCCTAACCCTCACCTTAACCCTAAACCTACTCCTCACCCTAAACCTCACCCTAACACTAACCCGAACCCTAACCCTCACACTAACCCTAACACTCGCCCTAAACCTAACCTTACGCCTCACCCTCACCCTAACCCTAACCCTATGCCTCACCCTAACCCTAACCCTCAACCTCACCCTAACACTAAACTTAACCCTAACTTTAACCCTCACCCTAACCCTAACTCTAACCCTAACCCTCACCCTAACTCTCACGCTAACCCTTAAGCACACCCTAACCTTCACCCTCTCCCGAACCCTCACCCTAACCCTAACCCCACCCTCACACGAAACATCACCCTAACCCTAACCCTCACCCTAACCCTTAACCTCACCCTAACCATAACATTAACCCTAACCTTCACACCAACCCTAACCCTCACCATAACCCTACCCTAAACCTCAACTTAACCCTCACCCTAATGCTAAACCTAACCCTAACCCTCAAACTAACCCTAACCCTCACCCTACCCCTAACCCTACCCCTCACCCTCACCCTATCACTAGCCCTAAACCTCAACGTAATCCTAACCCTAACCCTAACCCTCACCCTAACCCTAAAAATACCTCTCACCCTAACACTCAACCTAAAACTAAACCTAACCCTAGCCCTCACAATAACCCTAACCCTCACCCTAATCCTAACCCTAACCCTACCCCACACCCGAACCCTCACTCTAACCATCACCCTAACCCTATCGCTAAACCTAACCGTCACCCTTAACTTAACCCTCAACCTAAACCTATACCTCACCCTAACCCTATCCCTAACCCTAACCCTGACAGTAACCCTAACCCTAACCTTGGCCCTAAACCTAACTCTAACCCTCACCCTTATCCTAGCCCTAACCCTCACCCTCACCCTCACTCTCTCCCTAACCCTAACCCTAACCCTAATCCTCACCCTCAGCCTAACCCTAACCATAACACTAAATCTAACCCTACCCCTCATCCTCACCCTACCCCTAACCCTAAATTTAACCCTAACCCTCACACTAACCCTAAACCTCACCCTAACCCTAAAAATACCCCTCAGCCTAACCCTCACCCTAACCCTAACGCTAACCCTAACCCTCACATTAAACCTAATCCTCACCCTAACCCTATCCCTACCCCTCAGCCTCACCCTAACCCTAACACAAACCCTATCCCTCACCCTCAGCCTAACCTTAACCCTAAACCTAACCCTAAACCTAACCCTAACCCTCAACCTCACCCTCACACTAACCCTAAGGCTAACCCTAAACCTCAGACTCACATTCACCCTAACCCTAAACCTAACCCTCAACCAAGCCCTAACCCTCACCTGGAACCTAACCCTAACCCTCACCCTCATCCTAACCGTAAACCTCATCCTAATCCTAACCCTACACCTCACCCTAACCCTCACACTAACCCTAACACTAAACCTCACACTAAACCTAACCCTCAACCTAACCCTATCCCTAGCCCTCACCCTAACCCTCACCCTCACCCTCAACCTCAGCCTAACCATAACCCTAACACTAATCCTAACCCTACCCCTCACAATCACCCTACCCCTCACCCTTGCCCTAGCACTCACCCTAAGTCTCACCCTAAAACTAACCCTCAACCTCATCCTCACCCTCAGCCTAACCCTCACCCTAACCCTAAACCTAACCCTAACCCTCAACCTCACCCTCATCCTAACACTAAACCTAACCCCAACCCTCACCCTGGCCCTCACCCTCACCCTCACCCTAACTCTAACCCTCACCCTCGACCTAACCCTAACCCTCAGCCTAACCCTAACCCTACCCCTAAACCTAAATCTATCCCTCACCCTTACCCTAGACCTAACCCTCACCCTGACACTAAACCTAACCCTAACCCTAACCCTCACCCTCAGCCTAACCCTAACCCTAAACATAACCCTAACCCTCACAGTAACCCTAACCCTCACCCTAACGCTAAAAATACCCCTCACCCTAACCCTCACCCTAACCCTAAACCTAACCCTAACCCTAACAATAACCCTAATCCTCACCCTAAACCTAACCTTAACCCAACCCTAGCCCTCACACTAACCCTCAACCTAACCCTAACGCTAAACCTAACCCTCACCCTAACTTTAACCCTCAAGCTAACGCTAGCCCTCACCCTAAACCAAACCCTAACCCTAACCCTCACCCTAACCCTCACTCTCACCCTAAACATCACCGTAACCCTAAACCTCACCCTAACCCTAACCCTCACCCTTACCCTCACCCTAACACTAAACCTAACCCTAACCCTCACCCTCAGCCTAACCCTAACCCTAACCCTAAACCTAACCCTAACCCTCAAGCTCACCCTTACACTAACCCTAACGCTAACATTAAACCTCACACTCAAACTCAACCTAACCCTAAACCTAACCCTCACCCAAGCCCTAACCCTCACCTGGAACCTAACCCTAGCCCACACCCTCATCCTAACCCTAACCCTCACCCTAAACCTAACACTAAACCTCACACAAAAACTAACCCTCAACCTAACCCTAACCCTAGCCCTCACCCTAACCCTCACCCTCACCCTCAACCTCAGCCTAACCATAACCCTAACACTAATCCTAACCCTACCCCTCACAATCACCCTACCCCTCACCCTCACCCTAGCACTCACCTTAAGCCTCACCCTAAAACTAACCCTTAACCTCATCCTCACCCTCAGCCTAACCCTCACCCTAACCCTAATCCTAACCCTAACCCTCACCCTTAACCTAAACCTAACCCTAACAATCAACCTAACCCTAACCCTCACCCTAACCCTCACCCACATCCTAACCCTCACCCGAACCCGAACCCTCAACCTCACCTAAACCCTCACCCTCACCCTAAACATCACCCAAACACTAACCCTCACCCTATACCTCACCCTAACACTAATCCTGACCCTCACCCTCACCCTCAGCCTAACCCTAACCTTAAGCCTAATACTAACCCCAACCCTCAAACTCACCCTCACCTTAAACTTAAACCTAACCCTAACCCTAACCTGCAACCTCACCATCACCCTCACCCTAACCCTCACCCTAAACCTAACCCTCACCCTCACCCTAACCCTAACACTAACCCTACCCCTCTCCCTAACCGTCTCTGTAACCCTAACCCTAACACTAACCATCACCCTAACCTTACCCCTAACCATCTCCCTCACCCCTAACATCCCCCTCCCCCTAACCCTTACCGTCACACTAACCCTCACACACACCCTAACCCTCACCTTTTCCTGAAACCTCACCCTAACCCTAACACCCACCCTCACACTAAACATCACCCTAACCCTAACTCTCACCATCACCCTAACCCTAAAACTCACCTTTACCTAAACCTCATCCTAACCTTGACCCTAACCATAAACCTAACCCTCAACCTAACCCTCACCCTAACCTTAACCCTAACCCTAAACCTCACCCTCACCCTAAACCTTACCCTTACCTAACCCTAAATTTCACACCAACCCTAACCTTCACCCTAACCCTAAACCTACCCCTAACCCAAAACCTCACCCTAAACCTAAACCTAAACCTAACCCTCACACTAACCCTAACACTCACCCTAAACCTAAACTTACCCTTCACCCTTACCCCAACCCTAACCCGAACCCTCACCCTAAACCTAACCCTCACCCTATTCTTCACCCTCAGCCTAACCCTCACCCACACCTTAACACTCACCCTCACCCGAAACCTCACACTGACCCTAACCCTCACCTACACTACCCCTCAACCTAATCCTCACCATAATGCTAACCATAAACCTCACCCACAACCTAACCCTAACCCTCACCCAAACCCTCACCCTCACCCTAAAGCTCACCCTCACCCTAACTCTCACCCTCAACCTAGCCGTCAACCGAACTCTAACCCTGTCCCTAATCCTCACCCTAACCCAAACCCTAACTCTAACCCTCACATTAACACTACCCCTAACCCTCCCCTCTCCCTAACCCTCAGCCTAACCCTAACCCACACCTACCCATTGCCCTAAACCTAACCCTCACCCTCACCCTCACCCTAAACCTAACCCTCACCCTAGCCCTAAAAATACCCCTCAGCCTATGCCTCACCCTCACCCTAACCCTAAACCTAACCCTCACAATAACCCTAAACCTCACCCTAACCCTAACCCTACCCCTCACGCTAACCTTCACCCTAACCCTAACACTAACCCTAACCCTCACCCTCACCCTAACCCTCAACCTAAACCCATACCTCACGCTAACCCTAACCCTAAACCTAACCCTGACAGTAACCCTAACCCTAAACCTACCCCTAAACCTAACTCTAACCCTCACCCTTACCCTAGCCCTAACCCTCACCCTCACTCTCTCCCTAACCCTAACCCTCAGCCTCACCCTCAGCCTAACCCTAACCCTAACCCTAACCCTAACCCTCACCCTCACCCTTCCCCTAAACCTAAACCTAACCCTAACCCTCACAATAACCCTATCGCTCACCCTAACCCTAAAAATACCCCTCACCCTAACCTTCACCGTAACCCTAAGCCTAACCCTAACCTTCACAATAACCCTAATCCTCACCCTAAACTTAACGCTACCCCTCACCCTAACCCTAACCGTAATGCTCACCCTAATCCTAATGCTAACCCTAACCCTCACCCTAACCCTAACCCTCAACCTAACCCTAGCCCTCACCCTAACCCTAACCTTAACCCTCACCCTCACCTGAAACATCACCCTAACCCTAACCTCACCCTAACCCTTACCCTCACTCTAAACCTTACAATAACCCTAACCCTCAACCTGACACAAACCCCAGACCTCACACTAACCAAAACCCTAACCCTTACCTTCACCCTAACCCTAACCCTAACCCTAACCCTAACCTTCACACCAACCCTAACCCTCAACCTAACCCTACCCTACCCCTCAACCTAAACCTCAACCTAATGCTAAACCTAACCCTAACCCTCACACTAACCCTAACCCTCACCCTAAACCTTAACCCTACCCCTCACCCTCACCCTACCTTTAGCCCTAACCCTCACCCTAACAGTAACCCTAATCCTAACCCTCAACCTAACCCTAAAAATACCCCTCACCCTAACCCTCACACTAACCCTAACTCTAACCCTCACCCTATTCCTCACCCTAACCCTCACACTAACCCTAACACTAACCCTAACCCTCACTCTCACCCTAACTCTCAACCTAACCCTATAACTCACCCTAACCCTAACCCTGAACCTAACCCTGACAGTAATCCTAACCCTAACCCTACCCCTAAACCTAAATCTAAACCTCACCCTTACCCTAGCCCTAACCCTCACCCTCACCCTCACCCTCATCCTAACCCTAACCCTCAGCCTCACCCTCAGCCTAACCATAACCCTAGCCCTACCCCTCACCCTCACCCTCACCCTAAACCTAACCCTAAACCTCACCCTCACCTCACCCTAACCCTAAACCTAACACTAACCCTAAACCTCACCCTAACCCTCACCCAAACCCTAAATCTCACACTCACCCTCACCGTAACCCTCACCCTAACCCTTTCCCTCACCCTAAATCTAATCCTAAACCTAACCCTCACACTAACCCTAACCCTCACCCTAAACCTAACCCTCACCCTCACCCTAACCCTAAAACAAACCCTACCCCTCTCACTAACAGTCTCCATAACCCTAACCCTAACACTAACCCTCACCCTAACCTACCCCTAAACCTCACCCTCACCCCTACCCTCACACTCATACTAACACTTACCCTAACACTAACCCTCACCCACACCCTAACCCTCACCCTCTCCTGAACCCTCATCTGAAACCTAACCCTAACCCTAACCCTAACCCTAACCCTGCCCCTCACACTAAACCTCACCCTAACCCTAACCCTAACCCTAACCCTAACCCTAACCCTCACACTAACCCTAACACTCACCCTAAACCTAACCTTACCCCTCACCCTCACCCTAACCCTAACCCTAAACCTAACCCTCACCCTAAACCTAACCCTCACCTGAACCCTCACCCTCACCATAAACCACACCCTACCCTACCCCTCAACCTAACCCTCACCCTAATGCTAACTGTAACCCTCACTCACACCCTAACCCTAACCCTTACCCAAACCTCATCCGAACTCTAACACTTACCCTAACAATACCCCTTACCCTACCCCTCACCCTCAACCGAACCCTAAACCTCACAATACCCCTAACCCTCACCCTAAACCTAACCCTACCCTCACGCTAACCTTCAACCAAACCTTCAACCTAACACTAACGCTAACCCTAAACCTCACACTCACTCTAACCCTCAACGTAAACCTTTACCTCACCCTCACCCTAACCCTAAACCTACCCCTAAACCAAACTCTAACCCTTACCCTCACCCTGACCCTCACTCTAACCCTAAAGCTAACCCTAACCCTCACCCTTACCGTCACTCTTACCCTAAACATCACTGTAATCCTAATCCTCACGCTAAACCTAATCCTCACCCTCACCCTCACCCTAACCCTAACCCTAACCCTCACCCTCACACTCAGCCTAACCCTAAACCTAACACTAATCCTAAACCTAACCCTCACCCTCACCCTCATACTAACTCTCACCCTCAACCTAGCCCTCACACTAACCCTAAACATAACCCTCCCCTCTCCCCCTCAGCCTAACCTTAACCCTAATCCTAACCCTAACCCTCACCCTCACACTAACTCTTTCCCTCACCTAGCCCTCACCCTAAACCTAAACCTAACCCTAACCCTCACCCTCAGCCTAACTCTCAAACTAACATTGATCCTAAGCCTACCTGACCCTAACCCTAACACTAAACCTCACACTAAACCTAACCCTCACAATAACGCTAACCATAGCCCTCACTCTCACCCTCAACCTCAGCCTAACCATAACCCTAACACTAATCCTAACCCTACCCCTCACATTCAACCTACCACTCACCCTCACACTAGCACTCACCCTAAGCCTCACCCTAAAACTAACCCTCATCCTCACCCTCAGCCTAAACCTCACCCTAACCCTAATCCTAACCCTAACTCTCAAACTCACCCTCATCCTAACCCTCATCCGAAACATCACGCTAACACTAACCCTCACCCTAACCCTAAACCTAACCCTCACCCTAACACTAACCCTCATGCGCACCCTCAAACTAACACACACCCTCACCCTAGAAATCATCCTAACTCTAATCCTAACCCTCACTCTAACCCTAACCCTCACCCTAAAACTAACCCTCATCTCACCATCACCCTAATCCTCAGCCTAACCCTAACCCTAACACTAAACTTAACCCTCACCCTAACCCTAACACAATCCCTACCCTGTCTCTAAACCTCACCCTCACCCTAACCCTAACCCTCACCCTCATCCTAACCGTCACCTCAACCTAACCCTCACCATCACCCTAACCCTCACCCACACCCTAAACCTCTCCGTCACCCTCATCCTCACCCTCAGCGTAACTCTAAACCTCATCCCCACGCTCACCCTAAACCTAACCCTACGCCTCACCCTAACTCTCACCCTAACCCTAACACTAACACTAACCCTCACCCTTACGCTAAACCTAACCCTAACACTCAAACTCAGCCTAACCCTAACCCTAACCCTCACCCACACCCTAAACCTCACTCTCAGCCGAACCCGCAACCTCACCCTAACCCTCACCCTCACCCTAAACATCACCCAAACACTAACCCTCACCCTAACACTAACCCTCGCTCTCACCCTCACCCTCAGCCTAACCCTAACCCTTATCCTAACCCTAACCCTCAAACTCACCCTCAACCTAAACTTAAAACTAACCCTAACCCAAAACTTCAACCTCACCCTCAACCTAACCATAACCCTAACCCTAACCCAAATTCTAACCCTAACCCTCACCCTAACATTAACCCTCACCATCACACTAACCCTCACCCTAACCCTAACCCTCACCCTAAACTTAACCCTAAACCTCACCCTAACCCTCACCCTAATCCAAACTCTAAATCTCCCCCTCACCCTCACGCTAACCTTCAACCTAACCCTTACCCTCACCCTAAAACGAATCCTAACCCTAACCCTCACACTAACCCTAACCCTCACCCTAAACCTAACCCTCACCCTCACACTAACCCTGAAACTAACCCTACCCCTCTCCCTAACTGTCTCCCTAACCCTAACCCTAACACTAACCCTAACCCTAAACTTACCCCTTACCCTCACACTCACCGCTACCCTCACCCTCAACCTAACCCTTACCGTCACACTAACCCTCACCCATACCCTAACCCTCACCCTCTCCTGAGCCCTCACCCTCACCCTAACACTAACCCTCACGCTAAACATCACCCTCACCCTTTCTCTCACCCTAAACCTAACCCTAACACTCATCCTTACCCTAACCCTCATCCTAACCCTAATTTTAAGCCTCACCCTAACCCTACACCTCACCCTCATCCCAACCCTTACTCTTACCCTAACCCTAACCCTAACCCTCACATCAACCCTAACCCTCACCCTAAACCTAACCGTAACCCTCACACTAAACCTCACCCTAACCCTGACCCTAACCCTCACACTAAACCTAACACTCACCCTAAACCTAAACTTACCCCTCACCCTCACCCTAACCCTAACCCTAACCCTAACCCTCACCCTAAACCTAACCCTCACCCGAAACCTCACCCTCACCATAACCCTCACCCTTCGCTACCACTCAACCTAACCCTCACCCTAACGTTAACCGTAACCCTCACCCACACCCTAACCCGAACCCTCACCTGAACCCTCACCCTCACCCTAAAGCTCACCCTCACCCTAACTGTCACCCTCACCCTAGCCCTCAACCTAACCCTAACGCTAACCCTAACCCTCACCCTAACCCTAACCCTAACCCTACCCCTCACACTAACCCTAACCCTACCCTCTCTCAAACACTCAGCCTAACCTTAAACCTAACCCTAAACATTGCCCTAAACCTAATCCTAACCCTCAACCTCACCCTAACCCTAACCCTCACCCAAACCCTAACAATACCCCTCACCCTACCCCTCACCCTCACCCTAACCCTAACCCTCACAATACCCATAACCCTCACTGTAAACCTAACCCTACCCCTCACCCTAAGTTTCAACCTAACACTCACGCTAACCCTAACACTAACCCTAACCCTCACCCTCACCCAAACCCTCAAGCTCACCCTTTACGTTACCATAACCCTAACCCTAACCATCACAGTAACCCTAACCCTAACCCTAACCCTAAACATAACTCTAACCCTTACCCTCACCCTAGCCCTCACCCTAACCCTACCCCTCACCCTCACCTTACCCCTAACCCAAAACCTAACCCTAACCCTCACAATAACCCTAACCCTCACCCTAAACCTAAAAATACCTCTCAACCTATCCCTCACCCTAACCCTAAACCTAACCCTAACCCTCACAATAACCCTAATCCTCACCCTAACCCTAACCCTCAATCTAACCCTAGCCCTCACCCTAACCCTAACCCTAACCCTCATCCTAACCCTCCCTTTCACCCTAAACATCACCATAACCCTAACCCTCACGCTAACCCTAACCCTCAACCTAACCCTAGCCCTCACCCTCACCCTAACCCAAACTCTAACCCTAACCCTCACCCTCACCCTAATCCTTAACCTAACCCTCACCCTAACTCTAACCCTCAGGCGCACCCTAAACCTAACAGTCACCCTCACCCTAGCACTCACCCTAACTCTAAGCATAACCCCCACCCTAACCCTATACCTCAACCTAACTTAAACCCTCATCTCACCATCACCCCAATACTGAGCCTAACACTAGCCTTAACACTAACTGTAAACCTCACCCTATCCCTAACACAAGCCCTACCTCTGTCCCTAACCCTCACCCTTACCTTAACGCTAACCCTCACACTCACCCTAACCCTCACCTCACCCTAACCCTCACCCACACCCTAAACCTCTCCCTCACCCTCATCTTCACAATCAGCCTAACCCTAAGCCTAACCCTAATCCTAACCCTAACCCTCATCCCCACCCTTACCCTAACCCTAAACCTAACCCTATGCCTCGCCCTAACCCCAAACCTAACCCTAAGCCTAACACTCAACCTCACCTTAACCCTCACCTAACCCTAACCCTGACCCACACACTAACCCTCACACTCACCTGAACTCTCAACCTCACCCTAACCCTCACCCTAAACATCACCCAAACACTAACCCTCACCATAACCCTCACCCTAACACTAACCCTCACCCTCACCCTCAGCCTAACCCTAACCCTAACCCTAATCCTAACCCTAACCCTCAACCTCACCCTAAATCTAAACTTAAACGTAACCCTAATCCTAACCTTCAACCTCACCCTCACTCTCACCCTAACCCTAACCCTAACCCAAACTCTAACCCTAACCCTTACCCTAACCCTAACTCTCACCATCACACTAACCCTCACCCTAACTCTAACCCTCACCCTAACCCTAACCCTCACCCTCACCCTAACCCTAACCCTAACCCTCACCCTCACCTCACCCTAATCCTAAAACTAACACTAACCCTAAACCTCACCCTAACCCTCTCCCTAACCCAAACCCTAATTCTCACCCTCACCCTCACCCTAACCCTAAACCTTACCCTCACCATAAACCTAATCCTAAACCTAACCCTCACAATAATCCTAACACTCACCCTAAATCAAACCCTCACCCTCAAATTAACCCTAACACTAACCCTACCCCTCTCCCTAACTGTCTCCATGACCCTAACCCTAACACTAACCCTCACCCTAACTTAACCTTACCCCTCACCCTCACCCTAACCTTACCCCTAACCCTGACCGTCACTCTAACCCTTAAAGTCATACTAACCCTCACCCACACCCTAACCCTCACCTTCTCGTGAACCCTCACCCTCATCCTAACACTCATCCTCAGGCTAAACATCACCCTCACCCTAACTCTCACCCTAAGCCTAACCCTAACACTGACCCTTACCATAACCCTCATCCTAATCTTAACCCTAACACAAAACCTAACCCTCACCGTAACCTTCACCATAACCCTAACCCTAACCCTAAACCTCACCCTCACCCTAAACCTTACCCTTACCCTAACAATAACCCTAACCCTCACACCAATCCTAACCCTCACCCTAACATTAACCCTACCCCTCACACTAAACCCTACCCCTACCCCTAACCCTCACATTAACCCTAACACTGACCCTAAACCTAACCTTACCCTCACCCTCACCCTAACCCTAACCCTAACCCTAATGCTCACCCTAAACCTAACACTCACCAGATCCCTCACCCTCACCCTAACCCTCACCCTACCCTACCCCTCAACCTAAACCTCACCCTAACGCTTATCGTAACCCTCACCCACACCCGAACCCTAACACTCACGCTCACCCTCACCCTCACCCTAAAGCTCACCCTCAACCTAACTCTCACCCTCAGCCTAGCCCTCAACCTAACCCTAACCCCAACCCTAAACCTCACCCTAACTCTTACCATAACCCTACCACTCACACTAACTCTAATCCTAACCCTCAGCCAAACCCTAACCATAACCCTAACCATTGCCCTAACCCTAACCCTAACCCTCACCGGCACCCTAATCCTAACACTCACCCTAAACATAACAATACCCCTCACCCTACCCCTCACCCTCACCATAACCCTAAACCTAAACCTCACAATAACCCTAACCCTCACCCTAAACCTAACACTACCCCTCACCCTAACCTTCAACCTAACCCTCACCCTAATCCTATCGCTAACCCTAACCCTCACCATCACCCTAACCCTCAACCTAACCCTTTACCTCACCCTAACCCTAACCCTAACCCTCACAGTAACCCTAACCCTCACCCTAAACCTAACCCTACTCCTCACCCTAACCTTCGACCTAACACTCACCCTAACCCTAACTCTAACACTTACCCTCACCCTAGCCCTCACCCTAACCCTATTCTTAACCCTAACCTCACACTAACACTCACCCTCACCCTAGCCCTCACCCTAACCCTAACCCTAACCCTCACCCTCACCCTCACCCTCAGCCTAATCCTAACCCTAACATTGATCCTAAGCCTAACCCCCACTCTCACGCTAAACATAAACCTATCCCTCACCCTAACAATAACCATCACCCTCACACTAACCCTAAACTTAACCCTAACCCTAACCCTCACCCTAACCCTAACCCTAACACTAACCCTAACCCTCACCCTAACCCTCACCCTAACCCTCACCCTAACCCTTAGCCACACCCTAACCTTCACCCTCTCCCTCACCCTTATCCTCACCCTAACCCTCACCCTCACGTGAAACATCCCCGTAAACTTAACATTCAACCTAACCCTTAACCTCACCCTAACCCTATCAATAACCCTAAACCTAATCCAAACACAAACCCCAAACCTCACACTAACCCAAACCCTAAACCTTACCCTCACGCAAAACCTAACCCTAAACCTAACCTTCACACCAACACTAACCCTCACCCTAACGCTACCCTACCCCTCAACCTAAACCTCACCCTAACGCTAAACCTAACACTAACCCTCACACTAACCCTAACCCTCACCCTAACCATAACCCTACCCCTCACCGTCAGCCTACCACTAGTCCTAACCCTCACCCTAACCCTAACCCAAAACCTCACCCTAAACCTAAATACCCTTCACCCTAACGCTCACTCTAACCCTAAACCTAACCCTAACACTCAAAATCAACCTAACCCTCACCCTAACCCTCACCCTAACCCTAACACTAACCCAAACCATCACCCTCACCCTAACCCTCAACCTAACCCTATACCTCACCCTAACCCTAACACTGACAGTAACCCGAATATTAACCCTACCCCTAAACCTAACTCTAACCCTCACCCTTACCCTAGCCCTAACCCTCTCCCTCACCCTCAACCTCACCCTAACCCTAACCCTCACCCTCAGCCTAACCCTAACCCTAACCCTAACCCTACCCCACAACCTCACCCTACCCCTAAACCTAACCCTAACCCTCACAATAAACCTAATCCTCACCCTAAACCTAACCCTTCCCCTCACACTAACCCTGAGTCTAACCCTCACCCTAACCTTAACGCTAAACCTAACCCTCACCCTAACCCTAACCCTCAACCTAACCCTACCCCTTACCCTCACCCTAACCCTAACCCTCACTCTCACCCTAAATATCACCATAACCCTAATTCTCACCCTAACCCTAACCCTCACCCTCATCCTCAGCCTAACCCTAACCCTAACCTTAACCCTCACCCTCAGCCTAACCCTAACCCTAACCCTAACCCTAAACCTAACCCTAACCCTCAACCTCACCCTCACACTAACACTAACGCTGACCCTAAGCCTCGCACTCACACTCACCCTAAACCTAACCCTCACCCAAGGCCTAACCCTCACCTGGAACCTAACCCTAACCCTCACCCTCATCCTAAACCTAACCCTCACCCTAACCCTCACCCTAACCTTAACACTAAACCTCACACTAAACCTAACCCTCACCCTAACGCTAAAAATACCCCTCACACTAACCCTCACCCTAACCCTAAACCTAACCCTAACCCACACAATAAACCTAATCCTCCCCCTAAACCTAACCCTACCCCTCACCCTAGCCCTCACACTAACCCTCAACCTAACCGTAATGCTACACCTAACCCTCACCCTAACTTTAACCCTCAAGCTAACCCTAGCCCTCACCCTGACCCTAACCCAAACCCTAACCCTAACCCTCACCCAAACCCTCACTCTCACCCTAAACATCAACTTAACCCTAATTTTCACCCTAACCCTAACCCTCACCCTCGCCCTAACTCTAACCCTAAACCTAACCCGAACCCTCAGCCTAACCTAACCCTAACCCTAAAGCTAACCCTAACCCTCAACCTCACCCTCACACTAACCCTAACGCTAAACTTAACCCTCACACTCACACTCAACCTAACCCTAAACCTAACACTCACCCAAGCCCTAACCCTCACCTGGAACCTAAACCTAACCCACACCCTCATCCTAACCGTAACCCGCATCCTAAACCTAATCCTACCCCTCACCCTAACCCTCACCCTAACCCTAACACTAAACCTCACACTAAACGTAACCCTCACCCTAACCCTAACCCAAACCCAACCCTAACCCTCACCCAAACCCTCACTCTCACCCTAAACATCAACTTAACCCTAATTTTCACCCTAACCCTAACCCTCACCCTCGCCCTAACCCTAACCCTAACCCTAACCCTCAGCCTAACCCTAACCCTAACCATAACCCTCAGCCTAACCCTAACCCTAACCCTAAAGCTAACCCTAACCCTCAACCTCACCCTCACACTAACCCTAACGCTAAACCTAACCCTCACACTCACACTCAACCTAACCCTAAACCTAACACTCACCCAAGCCCTAACCTTCACCTGGAACCTAACCCTAACTCACACCCTCATCCTAACCGTAACTCGCATCCTAAACCTAATCCTACCCCTCACCCTAACCCTAACACTAAACCTCACACTAAACCTAACCCTCACCCTAACCCTAACCCTAGCCTTCGACTTAACCCTAACCCTAACGCTAACGCTAACCCTAATCCTAACCCTAACCCTCATCCCCACCCTCACCCTAAACTTACACCTAACCCTAAGCCTCACCCTAATACTCACCCTAACACTAACCCTAACCCTAAACCTCACCCTTACCCTAAACATCACCCTAACACTCAACCTCACCCTATCCCTCACCCTAACCCTCACCCACACCCTAACCCTCACCCTAACCCTAACCCTCACCCTAACCCTAACCCTCAACTCAACCTAACCCTAATCCTAACACTAACCTTAAACCTCGCCCTAAACCAAACCTTAAATCCTATCCCTCACACTAACCGTAAAAATACACCTCACCCTAACTCTCACCCTAACCCAAACCTAACCCTAACCCTCACCATAACCCTAACCCTCACCATAACCTTAAACCTACCCCTCCCCCTAACTCTCACCCTAACCATAACGCTAACCCTAACCTTCACCCTCACCATAACCCTCAACCATACCCTATACCTCACCCTACCTAACCTTAACCGTAACCCTAAACCTAACCCTCATCCTCACCCTCACCCTAACCCTAACATTAACCCTCACCCTCAGCCTAACCCTAACCCTAACCCTAACCCTACACCTCACCCTCACCCTACCCCTAACCCTAAACCTCACCCTAACCCTGACAATAACCCTAACCCTCACCCTAATCCTAAAAATAAACCTCACCCTAACCTTCACCCTAACCCTAAACCTAACCCTAACCCTCACTATAACCCTAATCCTCACCCTAACCCTAAACCTACCCCTCACCCTACCCCTCACCCTAACCCTCACCCTAACCCTAATGCTAACCCTAACCCTCACCCTAACCCTAACCCTCAACCGAAACCTAGCCCTCACCCTCACCCATACCCTAACCCTAACCCTCACTCTCACCCTAAAGATCACCATAACCCTAATCCTCGCCCTAACCCTAACTCTCACCCTCACCCTAAACCTAACACTAACCCTAACCCTCACCCTCAGCCTAAACCTAACCCTAACCATAACCCTAAACCTAACCCTAACCCTCAACCTCAACCTCAGCCTAACCATAACACTAACACTAGTTCTAAGCCTAACCATCACATTCAGCCTACCCCTCACCCTCACCCTACCACTCACCCTAAGCCTCACCCTAAAACTAACCCTCACGCTCAGTCTAACCCTCACCCTAACCCTAATCCCAACCCTAACGCTTAACCTCACCCTCACCCGAAACATCACCCTCACCCTAACCCTCACCCTAACCCTAAACCTAACCCTCACCCTAACACTAACCCTCACACGCCCCCTCAACCTAACACTCACCCTCACCCTAGCACTCACCCTAACACTAAGCCTAACCATCACCCTAACCCTAACCCTCACCATAACCCTAAACCTCATCTCAACATCACCCTAATCCTCAGCCTAACCCTAACACTAATACTAACCCTAACCCTCACCCTGACCCTAACACAAGCCCTACCCCTTCCCTAAACCTCACCCTCATCCTAACCCTAACCTTCACCCTCATCCTAACCGTCACCTCACCCTAACCCTCACCATGACCCTAACCCTCACCCACACCCTAAATCTGTCCCTCACCCTCATCCTCACCCTCAGCCTAACCCTAACCCTAACCCTAATCCTAAACCTAACCCTCATCCCCATCCTCACCGTAAAACTAAACCTAACCCTACACCTCAGCCTAAACATCACCCTAACCCTAACCCTAAACCTAACACTCACCCTTACCCTAAACCTAACCCTAACATTCAACCTCACCCTAAACCTCACCCTAACCCTAACCCTCACCGACATCCTAACCCTCACCCTCACTCGAACCCTCAACCTCACCCTAACCCTCACCCTCACCCTAAACATCACCCAAACACTAATCCTCACCCTAATCCTCACCCTAACACTAACCCTCACCCTCACCCTCACCTTCAGCCTAACCCTATCCATAACCCTAATCCTAACCCTAAGCCTAAACCTCACCCTCACCCTAAACTTAAACCTAATGCTAACCCTAACCTTCAAACTCACCCTCACACTCACCCTAACCCCAACCCTAACCCAAACTCTAACCCTAAACCTCACCCTAACCCTAAACCTCATCATCACACTAACCCTCACCCTAACCCTAACCCTCGCCCTAACCCTAACCCTCACCCTCACCCTAACCCTAACCCTAACCCTAACCCTCATCTCACCCTAACCCTAACCCTAACACTAACCCTAAACCACAACCTAAGCCTCACCCTAAACCAAAACCTAAATCTCACCCTCACCCTCCCCCTAACCCTCACCCTAACCCTAACCCTTACTCTCACCCTAAACCTAATCCTAACCCTAACCCTCACACTAACCCTAACCCTCAGCCTAAACCTAACCCTCACCCTCACCCTAACCCTAGCACTAACCCTACCCCTCTCCCTAATCATCTCCGCAACCCTAACCCTAACAATAACCCTCACCCTAACCTACCCCTACCCCTCACCCTCACCCCTACCCTCACCCTCTCCTGAACCCTCACCCTCACCCTAACACTCAACCACACGGTAAACATCACACTAACCCTGACTCTCACCCTAACCCTAAACCTAACACTCACCCTTACTCTAACCCGCATCCTAACCTTCACCCTAACACTAAACCTAACTCTCACACCAACCTTAACCCTCACCCTAACCCTAACACTCCCCCCACACTAAACCTCACCCTAACCCTAACCCTAACCGTATACCTCACACTAACCCTAACACTCACCCTAAACATAACCTTACCCCTCACCCTCACCCTAACCCTTACCGTAACCCTCACCCTAAACCTAACTCTCACCCGAACACTCACTTCACACTAACCCTCACCCTAACCCTGACCTCACCCTAACCCTCACCCTACCCCACCCCTCAACCTAACCCTCACCCTAACGCTAAATGTAACCCTCACCCACAACCCACCCTAACCCTCACCCGAACCCTCAGCCTCACCCTAACCCTAACCCTCACCCTTACCCTAACAATACCCCTCACCCTACCCCTCACCCTCACCCTAACCCTAACCCTCACAATACCCCTAAACCTCACCCTAAACCTAACCCTACCCCTCACCCTAACCTTCAGCCAAACCCTCACCATAAACCTAACGCTAACCCTAACCCTCATCCTTATCCTAACCCTCAACCTAAACCTTTACCTCACACTAACCCTAACCCTAGCCCTACCCCTAAACCTAACTCTAACCCATACCCTCACCCTAACCTACACCCTAACCCTAACGCTAACCCTAACCCTCACCCTAACCCTAACTCTCATCCAAAACATCACTGTAACCCTAATCCTCACCCTAACCCTAACCCTCACCCTCACCCTCACCTTACCCCTAACCCTAACTCTCACACTCAACCTCAGCCTAAAGCAATACCTAACCCTAATCCTAAACCTAACCCTCACCCTCACACTAACTCTTACCCTCACCCTAGCCCTCACCCTAACCCTAAACCTAACCCAAACCCTCACCCTCAATCTCACCCTCTACCTAACCCTAAACCTAGCATTGATCCTAAGCCTAAACTTCACCCTCATGCTAACCCTAAACTTATCCCTCACCCTAACCCTAACCCTCACCCTCACCCTAACCCTAAACTTAACCTTAACCCTAACCCTCACCCTAACCCTAACCCTAACACTAACCTTAATCCTCACACTAACCCTCACCCTAACCCTAAACCTCATCCTCACCCTAACGCTAAACCTAACCCTAACCCTCACACTAACCCTAACGCTCACCCTAACCCTAATCCTAACCCTCCCCCTCACCCTACCACTATCCCTAACCCTCACCATAACCCTAACCCTAACCCTCGCCCTAACCCAAAAAATACCCCTCACCCTAACCCTCACCCTAACCCTAAACCTAACCCTAACCCTCACAATAACCCTAAACCTCACCCTAACCCTAACCCAACCCCTCAACCTAATCCTCACCCT
This sequence comes from Dipodomys merriami, assembly GCF_024711535.1. Lineage (NCBI taxonomy): Eukaryota > Metazoa > Chordata > Mammalia > Rodentia > Heteromyidae > Dipodomys > Dipodomys merriami. The sequence goes on along the minus strand of NW_027203727.1, from coordinate 50,554 downwards.
AACCCTCAACCTAGCCCTCACCCTAACCCTTACACTAAGGGTCACCCTCACCTTCAACCTCAGCCTAACCATAACTCTCACACTAATCCTAACCCTACCCCTCACCCTCACCCTACCCCTCACCCTCACCCTAGCACTCACCCTAAGCCTCACCCTAAAACTAACCCTCAACCTCATCCTCACACTCAGCCTAACCCTCACCCTGACCCTAATCCTAAACCTAACCCTCAAACTCAACCTCATCCTAAACCTCACCCTCACCCTCACCCTCATCGGAAACATCACCCTAACACTAACCCTCACCCTAACCCTAAACCTAATCCTCACCCTAACACTAACCCTCACGCGCACCCTCAAACTAACACTCACCCTCACTCTAGCACTCACCCTAAATCTAAGCCTAACCCTCACCCTAATCCTAACCCTCACACTAACCCTAACCCTCATCTCACCATCACCCTAATCCTCAGCCTAACCCTAACCCTAACACTAAACTTAACCCTCACCCTAACCCTAACACAATCCCTACCCCTGTCCCTAAACCTCACCCTCACCCTAACCCTAACCCTCACCCTCATCCTAACCGTCACCTCAACCTAACCGTCACCATCACCCTAACCCTCACCCACACCCAAAACCTGTCCCTCACCCTCATCCTCACCCTCAGCCTAACACTAACCCTCATCCCCTCCCTCACCCTAAACCTAAACCTAACCCTATGCCTCACCCTAACTTTCACCCTAGCCCTAACTGTAACACTAACCTTCACACTTACGCTAAACCAAACCCTAACACACAACCTCACCCTAAACCTCACCCACACCCTAACCCTCACCCTGACCCTAAACATCACCCAAACACTAACCCTCACCCTAACCCTCAACCTAACACTAACCCTCAACCTCACTGTAACCCTCAGCCTAACACTAACCCTAACCCTTATCCTAAACCTAACCCTCAACCTCACCCTCACCCTAAACTTAAAACTAACCCTAACTCAAAACTTCGACCTCACCCTCACCCTCACTGTAACCCTAATCCTAACCCAAATTCTAACCCTAACCCTCACACTAACCCTAACCCTCACCCTGACCCTAACCCTAACTCTAAACCTCACCCTCACCTCACCCTAAACCTAAACCTAACACTAACCCTAAATCTCACCCTAAACCTCACCCTAAACATCACCCTAACCCTCACCATAACCCAAACCCTAAATCTCACGCTCACCCTCACCCTAACCTTCACCCTAACACTTTACTCTCACCCTAAACGTAATCCAAACCCTATTCCTCACACTAACCCTAACCCTCACCCTAAACCTAATGCTCACCCTCACCCTAACCCTAAAAGTAATCATACCCCTCTCCCTAACCGTCTCCGTAACCCTAACCCTAACACTAACGCTAACCCTTAGCTTACCCGTAAACCTCACCCTCACCCCTACCCTCACCCTCACCCTAACCCATACCGTCACACTAACAATCACCATAATCCTAACACTAAACCTCGCCTGAGCCCTCACCCTCACCCTAACACTCACCCTCATGCTAACCATCACCCTAACCCTTACTCTCACCCTAAACCTAACCCTAACACTCATCCTTACCCTAAACCTCATCCTAACCTTAAACCTAATCCTAAACCTAAGCCTCACCCTAACCCTCACCCTAACCCTCATCCTAACCCTAAACCTCACCCTAAACCTTACCCTCATCCTAACCCTTACACTTACCCTAACCCTAACCCTAACCCTCACATCAACACTAACCCTCACCCTAACCCTAACCCTACCGCTCACACTAGACCTCACCCTATCCCAAACCCTAACCCTCACACTAACAATAATACTCACCCTAAACAAAACCTTACCCCTCAACCTCACCCTAACTCTAACCCTAACCCTAACCCTCACCCTAAACCTAACCCTCACCCGAAACCTCACCCTCATCCTAACCCTCACCCTACCCTACCACTCAACCTAACCCGCACCCTAACGCTAACCGTAACCCTCACCCACACCCTAACCCTAAACCTCACCCGAACCCGAACCCTCAAACTAAAGCTCACCCTCACCCTAACTCTCATCCTCATCCTAGCGCTCAACCTAACCCTAAGGCTAACCCTAACCCTCACCCTAACCCTAACCCTTACCCTACCCCTCACACTAACCCTAACCCTAACCCTACCCTCTCGCTAAACCTCAGCCTAACCCTAACCCTAACCCTAACCATTGCCCTAAACCTAACCCTAACCCTCAAACTCACCCTAACCCTAACCCTCACCCTAACCCTAACAATACCCTTCACCCTCCCCGCCACCTTCACCCTAAACCTCTCACAATAACCCTAACCCTCACCCAAAACCTAACCCTAGCCCTCACCCTTAGCTTTAACCTAACCCTCACGCTAACCCTAACGCTAACCCTCACCCTCACCCTAACCCTAACCCTCAACCTAATCCTTTACCTTACCATAACCTGAACCCTTACCCTCACAGTAACCCTACCCCTACCCCTACCCCTAACCCTAACTCTAACCCTTACCCTCACGCTAGCCCTCACCCTAACCCTAACCCTAACCCTAACCCTCACCATAACCCTCACTCTCACCCTAAACATCACTGTAACCCTAATCCTCAGCCTAACCCTAACCCTCACCCTCACCCTAACCCTACCCCTAAACCTCACCCTCACCCTCAGCCTAACCATAAACCTAACCCTAATCCTAAACCTAACCCTCACCCTCACCCTCACAGTAACTCTCACCCTCACCCTAGCCCTCACCTTAATAATAAACATAACCCTCCCCCCTCCCCCTCAGCCTAACCCTAACGCTAATCCTAACCCTAACCCTCACCCTCACTCTGACCCTCACCCTAACCCTAAACCTAACAATAACCCTTACCCTCAACCTCACGCTCAGCCTAACCCTAACCCTAACATTGATCCTAAGCCTAAACCTCTCCCTCATGCTAACCATCACCCTATCCCTCACCATAACCCTAACCCTCACCCTCACTCTAACACTAAACTTAACCCTAACCCTAACCCTCAACCTTACCCTAACCCTAACACTAACCCTAACCCTCACCCTAACCCTAACCCTAACCCTTACCCACAACCTAACCTTCACCCTCTCCCGAACCCTTACCCTCACACGAACCCTCACCCTCACGGGAAACATAACCCTAATCTTTACCCTCACCCTAACCCTTACCCTTACCATAACCCTAACAATAACCCTAACACTAACCCTCACACAAACCCCAAACTTCACACTAACCCTAACCCTAAACCTTACCCTCACCCTAAACCTAACCCTATCCCTCACAATAACCCTAACCCTCACACTAACCCTAAACATACCCCTCATCCTCACCCTACAACTAGCCCTAACCCTCACCCTAACTCTAACCCTAAACCTAAACCTCACCCTAACCCTAAAGATACCCCTCAACCTAACCCTCACCCTAACCCTAAACCTAACCCTATCCCTCACAATAACCCTAGCCCTCACACTAACCCTAACCCTAACCCTAGCCCTCACCCTAACCCTCACCCTAACTCTCACCCTAACCCTAACTCTAACCCTAACCCTCACCCTCACCCTAACCCTATACCTCACCCTGACCCTAACCCTAAAATCAACAGTAACCATAAACCTAACCCTATCCCTAAACCTCACTCTAACCCTCACCGTTACCCTAGCCCTAATCCTTACCCTCACCCTCACTCTAACCCTAACCCTAACATTCACCCTCAGCCTAACCCTAACCCTAACCCTCACCCTAACCCTCAACCTCACCCTCACCCTCAGCCTGACCATAAAACTAACACTAGTCCTAAACCTACACCTCACATTCAGCCTACCCCTCACCCTCACCCTAGCACTCACCCTAAGCCTCAGCCTAAAACTAACCCTCACCCTCATCCTCACCCTCAGCCTAACCCTCACCCTAACCCTAATCCTAACCCTCAACCTCAAACTCACCCTCATCCTAACCCTCACCCTCACGCTCACCTGAAACATCACCCTAACACTAACCATCAAGCTAACCCTAAACCTAACCCTCACCCTAACTCTAAACCTCACATGCATCCTCAGCCTAACACTCACCCTCACCCTAGCACTCACCCTAACTCTAAGCCTAACCCTCACCCTAACCCTAACCCTCACCCTAAGCCTAAACCTCATCTCACCATCACCCTAATCCTCAGCCTAACCCTAACCCTAACCCTAACCGCAACCCTCACCCTAACCCTAACACAAGCCCTACCCCTGTCCCTAAACCTCACCCTCACCCTAACCCTTACCTTCACTCTCATCCTAACCGTCACCTCACTCTAACCCTCACCATCACCCTAAACCTCACCCACACCCTAAACCTGTCCCTCACCCTCAGCCTAACCCTAACCATAACCCTAATTATAAACATAACCCTCATCCCCACCCTCACCCTAAAACTAAACCTAACCCTACGCCTCAGCCTAACCATCAACCTAACCCTAACCCTAACCCTAACCCTGACACTTACCCTGAACCTAACCCTAACCCTAAACCTAATCCTAACACTCATCCTTACCCTAACCTTCATCCTAACTTTAACCCTAACCCTAAACCTAAGCCTCACCCTAACCCTCACCCTAACCTTAACCCTAACCCTAAACCTTACCCTCATCCTAACCCTTACCCTTACCCTAACCCTAACCCTAACCCTCACACTAAACCTAACCCTCACCCGAAACCTAACCCTTACCCTAACCCTCACCCTACCCTACAACTCAACCTAACCCTCACCCTAACGCTAACCGTAACCCTCACCCACACCCTAATTCTCACCCGAACCCGAACCCTCACCATAAAGCTTAGCCTCACCCTAACTCTCACTCTCACCCTAGCCCTCAACCTAACCCTAACGCTAACCCTAACCCTCACCCTAACCCTAACCCTAACCCTGCCCCTCACACTAATTCTAAACCTAATCCTCACCCGAAACCTAACCCTCACCCTAACCCTCACCCTACCCTACAACTCCACCTAACCCTCACACTAACCCTAACACTAACCCTCAGCCTAACCCTAACCCTAACCCTAACCATTGCCCTAACCCTAACCTTAACCCTCAATCTCACCCTAACCCTAACCCTCAACCTAACCCTAACAATACCCCTCACCCTACCCCTCACCCTCACCCTAACCCTAACCCTCACAATAATCCTAACCCTCACTCTAAACCTAACCCTAACCCTCGCCCTAAGCTTCAACCTAACACTCACCTAACCCTAACGCTAACCCTAACACTTACCCTCACCCTAACCCTCAACCTAACCCTTTACCTTACCATAACCCTAACCCTAACCCTCACAGTAACCCTAACCCTAACCCTACCACTAACCCTTACTCTAACCCTTACCTTCACCCTAGCCCTCACCCTAACCCTAACCCTAACCCTCACCATAACCCTCACTCTCACACTAAACATCACTGTAACCCTAATTCTCACCTGAATCCTAACCCTCACGCTCACCCTCACCCTACCCCTACCCCTAACCCTCACCCTCACCTTCAGCCTAACCCTAATCCTAACCCTAATCCTAAACCTAACCTTCACCCTCACCGTCACTCTAGCTCTCACCCTCAACCTAGTCCTCACCCTAACCCTAAACATAACCCTCTCCCCCTCCCCCTCAGCCTAACCCTAACTCTAATCCTAACCCTAACCCTCACACTAACTCTCACCCTCACCCTAGCCCTTACCCTAACCTAAACCTAACATTAACCCTCACCCTAACCCTAACCCTCACCCTAACACTAAACTTAACCCTAAGCCTAACCCTCACCCTTACCCTAACCCTAACACTAACGCTAACCCTCTCCCTAACCCTTACCCACAACCTAACCTTCAGCCTCTCATGAATCCTCACCCTCACCCTAACCCTCACCCTCACGGGAAACATCACCCTAACCCTAACGCTCACCCTAACCCTTACCCTCACCATAACCCTAAAAATAACCCTAACCCTAACCCTCACACAAACCCCAAACCTCACACTAACCCGAACCCTAAACCTTACCCTCACCCTAACCCTAACCCTAACCGTAACCTTCACACCAACACTTACCCTCATCCGAACCCTACCCTACCCCTCAACCTAAAACTCACAATAACGGTAAACCTAACCCTAACCCTCACACTAACCCTAACGCTCACCCTAACCGTAAACCTACCCCTCAACCTCAGCCTACCACTAGCCCTAACCCTCACCCTCACCCTAACCCTAACCCTAAGCCTCACCCTAACATTAAAAATACCCCTAAACCTAACCCTCACCCTAACCCTAAACCTAACCCTCCCCCTCACAAAAACCCTAACCCTCACCCTAACCCTAAACCTAGCCCTCACCCTAACCCTCACCCTAACCCTAACTCTAACCCTAACCCTCACCCTCAACCTAACCCTCAACCTAAACCTATATCTCACCCTAACCCTAACCCTAAACCCTACAGTAACCCTAACCCTAACCCTACCCATAAACCTAACTCTAACCCTCACCCTTACCCTAGCCCTAACACTTAACCTCACCCTCACCCTCACCCTAACCCTAACATTCACACTCAACCTAACCCTAATCCTAACCCTAACCCTAACCCTACCCCTCATCCTCACCCTACCCCTAACCCTAACCCTCACCCTCAGCCTAACCCTAACCCTAACCCTAACCTTACACCTCACCCTCACCCTACTTCTAACCCTAAACATCAAATTAACCCTCACAATAACCCTAACCCTCACCCTAACCGTAAAAATACCCCTCACCCTAGCCCTCACCCTAACCCTAAACTTAACCCTAACCCTCACAATAACCCTAATCCTCACCCTAAATCTAAACCTACACCTCACCCTAACCCTCACCCTAACCCTAACGCTAACCCTAACCCTCACTCTAACCCTAACCCTCAACCTAACCCTAGCCCTCACCCTCACCCAAACCCTAACCCTAACCCTCATCTTAACCCTCACTCTCCCCCTAAACATTACCATAACCCTAATTCTCTCCCTAACCCTAACCCTCACCCTCCTAACCCTAACCCTCACCCTCAGTCTAACCCTAACCCTAACCCTAAACCTAAACCTAACCCTAACCCTCAAACTCACCCTCACACTAACCCTAACGCTAACCCTAACCCTCACACACACACTCACCCTAACCCTAAACCTAACCCTCACCCAAGCCCTAACCCTCACCTAAAACCTAACCCTAACCCTAACCTTCATCCTAAACCTAACCCTCATCCTAACCCTAACCCTACCTCTCACCCTAACCCTCACCCTAACCCTAACACTAAACCTCACACTAAACCGAACCCTCACCCTAACCCTAACTCTAGCCCTCACCCTTACCCTCACACTAACCCTCACCCTCACCCTCAACCTCAGCCTAACCATAACACTAACACTAGTCCAAACCCTACCCCTCACATTCAGCCTACCCTTCACCCTCACCCTAGCACCCAGCCAAAGCCTCACCCCCAAAATAACCCTCACCCTCATCCTCACCCTCAGCCTAACCCGCACTCTAACTCTAATCCTAACCCTAACCCTCAAACTCACCATAACCCTTACCGTCACCCTAACCCTCACGCTAACCCTAAACCTCACCCACACCCTAACCCTCACCCTCACCCTCACCCGAAACATCACCCTCACCCTAACCCTCACCCTAACCCTAAACCTAACCCTCACCCTAACACTAACCTTCACACACACCCTCAACCTAATACTCACCCTCACCCTAGCACTCACCCTAACTCTAAGCCTAACCCTCACCCTAACCCTAACCCTCACCCTAACCCTAACCCACATCTCACCAACACCCTAATCCTCAGCCTAACCCTAACCCTAACACTAACCGTAGCCGTCACGCTAACCCTAACACAAGCCCTAACCCTGTCTCTAAACCTCACCCTCAGCGTAACCCTAACCCTCCCCCTCATCCTAACCGTCACCTCACCCTAACTCTCACCATCACCCTAACCCTCACCCACACCCTAAAACTGTCCCTCACCCTCAGCCTAACCCCAACCCTAACCCTAATCCTAAACCTAACCCTCATCTCCACCCTCACCCTAAACATAAACCTAACCCTACGCCTCAGCGTATCCATCACCCTAACCCTAACCCTTACCTGAACCCTCACCCTTACCCTAAAACTAATCCTAACACTCAACCTCACCCAAACCCTCACCCTAATCCTAAACCTCACCGACATCCTAACCCTCACCATCACTCGAACCCTCAACCTCACCCTAAACCTCAACCTCACGCTAAACATCACCCAAACACTAACCCTCACCCTAACCCTCACCGTAACACTAACCCTCACCCTCACCCTCACCTTCAGTCTAACCCTAACCCTAACCCTAATCCTAACCCTAACCCTCAACCTCACCCTCACCTTAAACTTAAACCTAACCCTAACCCTATACTTCAAACTAACCCTCACCCTCACCCTAAACCTAACACTACCCCAAAATCTAACCCTAACCCTCACCCTAACCCTAACCGCACCATCACACTAACTCTCACCCTAACCCTACCCCTCTCCCTAACCCTAACCCTCACCCTCACCCTAACCCTAACCCTAACCCTCACCCTCACCTCACCCTAACCCTAAACCTAACACTAACCCTAAACCTCAACCTAACCCTCACCCTAACCCAAACGGTAAATCTCACCCTCACACACACCCTAACCCTCACCCTAAATCTAATCCTAAACCTAACCCTCACACTAACCCTAACCCTCACTATAAACCTAACCCTCACCCTAAACCTAACCCTCACCCTCAGCCTAACCCTAAAACTAACCCTCTCCCTCTCCCTAACCGTCTCCGTAACCCTAACCCTCACATTAACCCTAACCTAACCTACCCCTAACCCTTACCCTCACCCCTACCCTCACCCTCATCCTAACCCTTACCGTCACAGCAACCCTCAACCACACCCTAACCCTTACCCTCTCCTGAACCCTCACCCTCACCCTAACTTTCACCCTCACGCTAAACATCACCCTAAACCTTACTCTGACCCTAACCCTAACCCTAACACTCACCCTTACCCTAACGCTCATCCTAAACTTAACCATAACTCTAAACCTAACCTCACACCAAATCTAACCCTCACCCTAACCCTAACCCTACACCTCACACTAAAGCTCAACCTAACCCTAACCCTAAACCTATACCTCACTCTAACCCTAACACTCACCCTAAACCTAACCTTACCCCTCACCCTCACCATAACCCTAACCCTAACCCTAAACCTAACCCTCACCTGAACCCTCACCTAACCCTAACCCTCACCCTATCCTACCACTCAACCTAACCCTCACCCTAACGCTAACCGTAACCCTCACCCACACCCGGACGCTAACCCTCACCGAACCTTCACCCGAACCCTAAACCTAACCCTCACCCTAACCCTAACAATACCCCTCATCCTACCCCTCACCCTCACCCGAACCCTAACCCTCACAATACCCCTAACCCTCACCATAAACCTAACCCTACCCTTCACCCTAACCTTCAACCAAACCCTCACCATAACTCAAAAGCTAATCCTAACCCTGATCCTCATCCTAACCCTCTACCTAAACCTTTACCTCACCCTAGCTCTAACCCTAACCCTAACCCTCACAGTAACCCTAATCCTAACCCTACCCCTAAACCTAACTTTAAACCTTACCCTCACCCTAACCCTCAAACTAACCCTAACGCTAACCCTAACCCGCACCCTAACCCTCACTCTCACCCTAAACATCAATGTAACCCTAATCCTCACCCTAACACTAACCCTCACCCTCACCCTCACCTTACCCCTAACCCTAACCATCACCCTCACCCTCAGCCTAAACCTAAACCTAACCCTAATCCTAAACCTAACCCTCACCTTCACCCTCACACTAACTCTCACCATCACCCTAACCCTAAACATAACCCTCCCCCCTCCCCCTCAGCCTAACCCTAACCCTAACCCTAATCCTAAACCTAATCCTCACCCTCAAACCCTTACCCTCACCCTAGCCCTCACCCTATCCCTAAACCTAACCCTAACCCTCACCTTCAACCTCACCCTCAGCCTAACCCTAAACCTAGCATTGATCCTAAGCCTAACCCTCACCTTCACACTAACCCTAAACTTATCCGTCACCCTAACCCTATCCCTCAACCTCACCGTAACCCTAAACTTAACCCTAACCCTAACCCTCACCCTAACCCTAACCCTAACACTAACCCTAACCCTCTCCCTAACCCTCACCCTAAACTTTACCCACACCCTAACCTTCACCCTCTCCGGAACCCTCACCCTCACCCTAACCCTCACCCTCACGGGAAACATCACCCTAACAATAACCCTCACCCTAACCCTTACCCTCACCCTTACCCTAACAATAACCGTAGCCCTAACCCTCACACATGCCCCAAACCTCACACTAACCCTAACCCTAAACCTTACCCTCACCTTAAACCTAACCCTAACCCTAACCTTCACACCAACCCTAACCCTCACCCTAACCCTACCCTACCCCTCAACCTAACCCTCACCCTAACCCTAACCCGAACCCTTACCCTCACCCTACCACTAGCCCTAACCCTCATGCTAACCCTAACCCTAACCCTCACCCTAACCCTAAAAATACCCCTCAAACTAACCCTCACCCTAATCCTAAACCTAAACCTAACCCTCACAATAACCCTAACTCTCACCCTAACCCTAAGGCTACCCCTCACTCTACCCCTCACCCTCACCCTCTCCCTAACGCGAACGCTAACCCTAACCCTCACCCTCAACCTAACCCTCAACCTAACCCTATACCTCACCCTCACCCTAACCCTAACCCTAACCCTGACAGAAACCCTAACCCTAACCCTACCCCTAAACCTAACGCTAAACCTCACCCTTATCCTAACCCTAACCCTCACCCTCACCCTCACCCTAACCCTAAATCTAACCATAACCCTAACCCTCACCCTAACACTCACTCTCACCCTAAACATCTCTGTAACCCTAATCCTCACCCTATCCCTAACATTCACCCTAAAACTACCCCTAACCCTAACCCTCACCCTCACCCTCAGCCTATCCCTAAACCTAACTCTAATCCTAAACCTAACCCTCACCCGCACCATCACAGTAACTCTCACCCTCACCATAGCCCTCACCCTAACCCTAAACGTAACCCTACCCCCTCCCCCTCAGCCTAACCCTAAACCTAACCCTTATCTTAACCCTAACCCTCACCCTCACACTGACTCTTATCCTCACCCTAGCCCTCACCCTAACCCTAACCCTAAACCTAACCCTAACCCTCTCCCTCACCCTCAGCCTAACGCTAACCCTAACATTGATCCTAAGCCTAACCCTCACCCTCACTCTTACCCTAACCCTCACCCTCACCCCAACCCTAAAGTTAACCCTAACCCTAACCCTCACTCTAACGCTAACACTCACACTAACACTAAACCTCACCCTAACCCTAACCCTACACCTCACCCTCACCCTACAACTAGCCCTAACCCTCACCCTAACCCTAACCCTCACCCTAACCCTAAAAACACCCCTCACCCTAATCCTCACCCTAACCCTAAACCTAACAGTAACCCTCACAATAACCCTAACCCTCACCCTAACCCTAACCCTCACAATAACCCTAACACTCACCCTAACCCTAAACCTACCCCTCACCCTAACCTTCACTCTAAACCTCACCGTAACCCTAATGCTAACCCTAACCCTCACACTCACCCTAACCCTCTACCTTACCCTATACCTAACCCTAACCCTAACCCTAACCCTACACCTGACAGTAACCATAAACCTAAACCTAACCGTAAACCTAACTCTAACCCTCACACTTACCTTAGCCCTAAACCTCACCCTCACCCTCACCCTAACCCTAACCCTAACCCTAACCCTCACCCTCAGCCTAACCCTAACCCTAAACCTAAACCTAACACTATCCCTGACCCTCATCCTACACCTAACCCTAAACCTAACCCTAACCCTCACAATAAGCCTAACCCTCACCCTAACCCTAAAAATACCCCCCACCCTAACCCTAAAGCTAACCCTAACCCTCACAATAACCCTAATCCTCACCCAAAACCTAACCCTACACCTCACCCTATCCCTCACCCTAACCCTCACCCTACCCCTCACCCTCACACTCAACCTCAGCCTAACCATAACCCTAACATTAATCCTAAACCTAACCCTCACCATCATGCAAGCACTCACCCTGTCTCACTCTAAAACTAACCCTCACCCTCAGCCTACCCCTCACCGTAACCCTAATCGTAACCCTAACCCTCAACCTCACCCTCATCCTAACCCTAACCCAAACACCAACCCTAAACCTAGCCCTCACCCTCACCCTAACCCTAACCCTCACCCTCGACCTAACCCTAGCCCTCACACCAACCCTAACTCTCACCCTAACCTTAACCCTACCCCTCACACTAAACCTCACCCTAACCCTAACCCTAACCCTAACCCACACACTATCCCTAATACTCACGCTAAACCTAACCTTACCACTCAACCTCACCCCAACCCTAACCCTAACCCTAACCCTCACCGTAACTCTAATCCTCACCCTAATGCTCACCCTCACCCTAACACTCAACCACACCTTAACACTCACCCTCACCGGAACCCGAACCCTCACCCTAACCCTCAACCTACCTTACCCTTCAAACTAACCCTCACCCTAACGCTAACCGTAACCCTCACCCACACCCTAACCCTAACGATCCCCTCACCCTCATCCTCACCCTAAAGCTCACCTTCACCATAACTCTCACCCTCACACTAGCCCTCAACCTAAACCTAACGCTAAAACGAAACCTCACCCTAACCCTAACCCTAACCCTAACCCTCACACTAACTCTAACCCTAACCCTACCCTCTGCCTAAAGCTCAGCCTAAACATAACCCTAACCATTACCCTAACCCTAACCCTTACCCTCACCTCACCCTAACCCTAACCCCCAACCTAACCCGAACAATACCCCTCACCCTACCCCTCATCCTCACCCTAACCCTAACCCTCACAATAACCCTAACCCTCACCCTAACCCTAACTCTACAATTCATCCTAACCTTCAAACTAACCCTCACCCTAAATCTAACGCTAACCCTAACCCTCACCTTCACCCTAACCCTTAACCTAACCCTTTACCTCACCCTAACCCTAACCCTAACTCTCACAGTAACCCTAACCCTAAACCTACCCCTAAACCTAACTCTAACAATCACCCTCACCGTAGCCCTCACCCAAACCCTAACCCTAACCCTCACACTAACCCTCTCTCTCACCTTAAACATCACTGTAACCCTAATCCTCACCCTAACCCTAACCCTAACCCTTACCCTAACCCTACCCCTAACCTTAACCCTCACCCTCACCCTCAGCCTAACGCTAACCCTAACCCTAATCCTAAACCTAACCCTCACCCTCACCCTCACACTAACTCTCACCATCACCCTAGGCCTCACCCTAACCCTAAACATAACCCTCTCGCCCTCCCCCTAAACCTAACCCTAACCCTAAACCTAACCCAAACCCTCACCCTAACACTAACTTTTACTCTCACCCTACCCCACACCCTAACCCCTAACCTAACCCTAATCCTCAACCTCACCCTTACCCTCAGCCTAACCCTAACCCTAACATTGATTCTAAGCCTAACCCTCATCCTCACGCTAACCCTAACCCTATCCCTCACTCTAACCCTAACCGTCACCTTCACCCTAAACCTAAAATTAACCCTAACCCTAACCCTAACACTAACCCTAACCCTCACCCTAACCCTAACCCTAACACGTACCCACACCCTAAAGTTCACCCTCCCCCGAACCCTCACCCTCACCCTAAAACCGATTCATAACCCTCACCCTCAGCCTAAACCTAACCCTAACCCTAACCCTAAAACTAACCCAACCCCTCAACCTCACCCTCACACTAATTCAAATGCTATCCCTAATCCTCACACTCACACTCACCCTAACCCTAAACCTAACCCTCAACCAAGCCCTAACCCTCACCTGGAAACTAACACTAACCCTCACCCTCATCCTAACCCTCACCCTCATCCTAACCCTAACCCTACCCCTCACCCTAACCCTCACCCTAACCCTAACACCAAACCTCACACTAAACCTAACCCTGACCCTAACCCTAACCCTAGCCCTCACCCTAAACCTCAACCTAACCCTCACCCTCACACTCAACCTCAGCCTAACCATAACCCTAACACTAATCCTAATCCTACCCCTCACACTCACCCTACCACTCACCCTCACACTAGCACTCACCCTAAGCCTCACCCTAAAACAAACCCTCACCCTCATCCTCACCCTCAGCCTAACACTCACCCTAACCCTTATCCTAAACCTAACACTCAACCACAACCACATCCTAACCTTAACCCTAACCCCAACCCTCACCCTCGCCCTCACCTTAACCCTCACACTAACCCTAACCCTCACCCTCGACCCAAACCTAACCCTCACCCTAAACAACACCTTAACCCTAACCCTAACCCTAACCCTAACCGTAGCCCTCACCCTAACCCTCATCCTAACCCTCACCCTCACCCGAAACATCACCCTAACACTAAGCCTCACCCTAACCCTAAACCTAACCCTCACCCTAACACTAACCATCACGCGCACCCTCAACCTAACACTCACCCTCACCCTAGCACTCATCCTAACTCTAAGCCTAACCCTCACCCTAACCCTAATCCTCACCCTAACACTAACCCTCATCTCACCATCACCCAAATCCTCAGCCTAACCCTAACCCTACCACTAACCCTAACCCTCACCCTAACCATAACACAAGCCCTACCCCTGTCCCTAACCTCACCCTCACCCTAACCCTAACCCTCACCCTAACCTTAACCCTAACCCTCAACCTCACCCTAACCCTCACCTCACCCTAACCCTCACCGTCACCCTAACCCTCATCCACACCATAAACGTCTACCTCACCCTCATCCTCACCCTTAGCCTAACCCTTACCCTAATCCTAACCCTAACCCTCATCCCCACCCTCACTCTAACCCTACACCTAACCCTATGCCTCAACCTAACCCTCACCCTAACCCTAACCATAACCCTAACACTCACCCTTACCCTAAACCTAACCCTAACTCTCACCCCCACACTAACTCTCACCCACACCCTAACCCTCACCCTCACCCGAACCCTCAACTTCACCCTAACCCTCATCCTAAACATCACGCAAACACTAACCCTCACCCTAAACCTCAGCCTAACCCTTACCCTAATCCTAACCCTAACCCTCAACCTCACCCTCACCCTAAATTTAACCTAACCATAACCCTAACCTTCGACCTCACCCTCACCCTCACCCTAACCTTAACCCTAACCCAAAATCTAACCCTATCACTCACCCTAACCCTAATTCTCACCATCACACTAACCCTCACCCTAACCCTAACCCTCACCCTCACCCTAACCGTCACCCTCACCCTAACCCTAACACTAACCTTCACCCTCACCTCACCGTAACCCTAATCCTAACACTAACCCTAAACCTCACCCTAATCCTCACCCTCACCCTAACCCTCATCCACACCTTAGCAATCACCCTCACCTGAACCCTAATCCACACCTTAACCCTAACCCTCACCCCAAACCTCACCCGAACCCTAAAGCTCTCCCTAACTCTCACCCTCAACCTAACCCTAACGCTAAACCTAACCCTCACCCTCACCCTAACCCTAAACCTAACCCTCACATTAACCCTAACCCTAAACCTACCCTCTCCTAACCCTCAGCCTAACCCTAACCCTAACCGTAACCATTGCCCTAACCCTAACCCTATCCCTCACCATAACCTTAAAAATATCCCTCACACTACCCCTCACCGTCACCTTAACCCTAACCCTCAAAATAACTCTAACCCTCACTCTAACCCTAACACTACTCCTCACCCAAACCTTCAACCAACCCTCACCCTAACACTAATGCTAAACCTAACCCTCACCCTCACCTTAACACTCAACCTAACCCTTTACTTCACCCTAAACCTAACCCTATCCCTAACCCTCACAGTAACCCTAACCCTAACCCTACCCCTAAACCTAACTCTAAGCCTTACCCTCACCCTAGACCTCACCCTCACCCTAACCCTAAAACTAACCCTCACCCTAACCCTCACTCTCCCCCTAAACATCACTGTAACCCTAAACCTCACCCTAACAATAACCCTAACCCTCGCCCTAACACTCACCCTAAACCTTACCCACACCCTATCTTTCACCCTCTCCCGATCCCTCACCCTCACACTAACCCTCAGCCTCACGCGAAACCTCAATCTAATCCTAACCCTCACCCTAACCCTTACCCTCACCCTACCCCTAACAATCAACCTAAACCTAACCCTCACACAAACCCCAAACCTCACACTAACCCTAACCCTAAATCTTACCCTCATCGTAACCCTAACCCTAACCCTAACCTTCAGACCAACCCTAACCCTCACCCTAAACCTACCCTACCCCTCAACCTAACCCTCACCCTAATGCTAAACCTAACCCTCACCCACACACTAACCCTAACCCTCACCCTAACCCTAACCCTATACTTCACCCTCACCCTAACCCTAACCCTCACCCTAACCGTAAAATACCTCTCACCCTTGACCTCACCCTAACCCTAAACCTAAACCTAACCCTCACCGTGACCCTAACCCTCAACTTAACCCTATACCTCACCCTAACCCTAACCCTAACCCTAAAACTAACCCTGACAGTAACCCTAACCCTACCCCTACCCCTAAACATAACTCTAACCCTCACCCTTACCCTAGCCCTAAGCCTCACCCTCACCCTCACCCTAACCCTAAACCTAACCCTAACCCTAACACTCACCCTAACCCTCACTCTCACCCTAAACATCACTGTAACCCTAATCCTCACCCTAACCCTAACCCTCACCCTCAACCTACAACTAACCTTAACCTTCACCCTCACCCTCAGCCTAACCCTAAACATAACCCTAATCCTAAACCTAACCCTCATGCTCACCCTCACACTAACTCTCACCCTCATCCTAGCCCTCACCCTAACCCTAAACATAACCCTACCCCGCTCCCCCTCAGTCTAATCCCTAACCCTAACCCTTATCCTTAACCCTAACCCTCACCCTCACACTAATTCTTACCATCACCCTAGCCCTCACCCTAACCCTAACCCTAAACCTAACCCTAACCCTCACCCTCATCCTCAGCCTAACGCTAAACCTAACATTGATCCTAAGCTTAACCCTCACCCTCACGCTAACCCTAACCCTATCTCTCACCCTTACCCTAAGCCTCACCCTCACCCTAACCCTAAACTTAACTCTAACCCTAACCCTCTCCCTAACCCTAACCCTCACACCAACCGTAAACTTCAACCTCACCCTAAACCTACCCCTCACCCACACGCTACCACTAGCCCTAACCCTCACCCTAACCCTAACCCTAACCCTCACCCTAACCCTAAAAATACCCCTCACCCTAATCCTCACCCTAACTCTAAACCTAACCCTCACAATAACCCTAACCCTCACCCTAACCCTAACCCTACCCCTCACCCTAACCCTCACCCTAAACCTCACCCTAACCCTAACCCTAACGAAACCCTCACCCTCACCCTAACCCTAACCCTCACCATAACCGTACCAATATCCCTCACACTAACCCTCACCGTCACCCTAAACCTAACCCTCACAATAACTCTAACCCTCACCCTAACCCTAACACTACTCCTCACCCAAACCTTCAACCAACCCTCACCCTAACACTAACGCTAAACCTAACCCTCACCCTCACCGTAACACTGAACCTAAACCTTTACTTCACCCTAACCCTAACCTTATCCCTAACCATCACAGTAACCCTAACCCTAACCCCACCCCAAAATCTAACTCTAAGACTTACCGTCACCCTAGACCTCACCCTCACCCTAACCCTAACCCTAACCCTCACCCTAACCCTCACTCTCCCCCTAAACATCGCTGTAACCCTAAACCTCACCCTAACTCTAACCCTAACAATAACCCTGACCCTAACCCTAACCCTCACCCTAAACCTTACCCACACCCTATCCTTCACCCTCTCCTGAACCCTCACACTCACACTAACCCTCACACTCTCGCAAAACATCACACTAATCCTAACCCTCACCCTAAACGTTACCCTCACCCTACCCCTAACAATAAACCTAACCCTAACCCTCACACAAACCCTAAACCTCACACTAACCCTAACCCTAAACTTTACACTCATCGTAATCCTAACCCTAACCCTAAACTTCACACCAACCCTAACCCTCAACCTAACACTACCCTACCCCTCAACCGAACCCTCACCCTAATGCTAAACCTAACCCTCACCCACACACTAACCCTAACCCTCACCCTAACCCTAACCCTACCCTTCACCCTCACCCTAACACTAGCCCTAACCCTCACCCTAACCGTAACCCTAACCCTCACCCTATCCCTAAAATACCCCTCACCCTTACCCTCACCCTAACCCTAAACCTAAACCTAACCCTTACCCTGACCCTAACCCTCAACCTAAACCTATAGCTCACCCTAACCCTAACCCTAACCCTAACCCTAAAACTAACCCTGACAGTAACTCTAAGCCAACCCTACCTCTAAACATAACTCTAACCCTCACCCTTACCCTAGCCCTAAGCCTCACCCTCACCCTCACCCTAACCCTAACCCTAACCCTCACCCTAATCCTCACTCTCACCCTAAACATCACTGTAACCCTAATCCTCACCCTAACCCTCACCCTCAACCTACACCTAACCCTAACCTTCACCCTCACCCTCAGCCTAACCCTAAACCTAACCCTAATCCTAAACCTAACCCTCATGCTCACCCTCACACTAACTCTCACCCTCACCCTAGCCCTCACCCTAACCCTAATCATAACCCTACCCCGCTCCCCCTCAGTCTAATCCCTAACCCTAATCCTTATCATAACCCTGACCCTCACCCTCACCCTAACTCTCACCCTCACCCTAGCCCTCACCGTAACCCTAACCCTAACCCTAAACCTAACCCTAACCCTCATCCTCACCCTCAGCCTAACACTAACCCTAACATTGATCCTAAGCCTAACCCTCACCCTCACGCTAACCCTAACCCTATCTCTCACCCTTACCCTAAGCCTCACCCTAACCCTAAACTTAATTCTAACCCTAACCCTCACCCTAACCCTAACCCTAACACCAACCCTAAACTTCACCCTCACCCTAACCCTACCCCTCACCCACACCCTACCAATAGCCCTAACCCTCACCCTAACCCTAACCCTAACCCTCACCCAAACCCTAAAAATACCCGTCACCCTAATCCTCACCCTAACCCTAAACCTAAACCTAACCCTCACAATAACCCTAACCCTCACCCTAACCCTAACCCTACCCCTCACCCTAACCCTCACCCTCACCCTCACCCTAACCCTAAACCTCACCCCAAACCTAACCCTAACCCTAACCCTCATACTAAACCTAAATCTCCCACGAACCCTAACACTTCCCCTCAGCCTTAACCTCACCCTAACCCTTACCCTAACACTAATCCTTCCCATATCCCTCATTCTAACCCTAACACTCAACCTCACCCTAGCCCTCACCCTCACCCTAACCCCTCACCCTAAAACTATTGCTAACCCTAACCCTCACCCTCACCCTAACCTTCAACCTAACCCTTACACTTACACTAAAACTAACCCTCACCCTCACCCTAACCCTTACTTTAACCTTGCCCCCACCCTAACCCTCACCCTAACTGTAACCCTCACCCTCACAATAACCCTCATCGTAACCCTAAACCTAACCCTAAACCTTACACTCACCCTAAACTTCACTGAAATCTTAATCCTA
The DNA here is from genome assembly GCF_024711535.1 of Dipodomys merriami. Classification (NCBI taxonomy): domain Eukaryota; kingdom Metazoa; phylum Chordata; class Mammalia; order Rodentia; family Heteromyidae; genus Dipodomys; species Dipodomys merriami. Next base: position 30,570 of record NW_027203727.1, on the reverse strand, counting down.
ATCCAAACCCTCATCCTCACCCTAACACACACCCAAACCCTTAACCTCACCCTCACCCTAACGGTAACCATAAACCTAACCCTCACACTAACCCTAACCCTCACCCTAATCCTATCCCTACCCCTTAGCCTCACTCTCATCCGAACCCTAACCCTCACCCTAACCCTCACCCTAACCCTAACTCTAATCCTCACCCTCAAACTCAACCTCAGCCTAACCTTAATTCTAACCCGAACCCTCACCCGAACCCTCACCCTAAATCAAACCTAACCCTCACCCTAAACCTAACCCTAACCTTAACACTCATCCTAACACTTATCCTCACCCTAACTCTAACCCTTACCCTAAACCTAACCCTCACTCTAAACCTAACCCTCAGCCTAACTCTAACCCTACCGCTCACCCTCACCCTCACCCTAACCCTAACCCTAACCTTCACCCTAACCCTAACCCTAACCCTAACCCTCATCCTCACCCTAGCCCTGACCCTAACGCTAATCCTAACCATAACCTCACCCAAACCTTAACCCTAAACCTCATCCTAAATCTCACCCTAACCCTAAGCCTAATCCTAAACCTAACCCTCACCCTCACCCTAGGCCACACCCTAATACTCACGCTAAACCTTACCCTCACTCTCACACTAACCCTCATCCTAACCCTTAACTTCACCCTAACCCTAACCCTAACCCTAAACCTAAACCTCACACTAAACCTAAACCTCAGCCTAAACCTAACCCTCACCCTCATTCTAAACCTTACGCTAACCCTAACCCTCACCCTCAACCTCACCCTCACCCTCACCCTAACTCTAACCCTAACCCTCACACTAACCCTAACCCTAACCCTAATGCTGACCCTAACCCTCACCCTCACCCTAACCCTCACCCTTGGCTAAACCTCACCCTAACCCTAACCCTAACCCTCACACTAAAACTAACCCTCACCCTAACCCTAACCCTACCCCTCAGCTTAAAACTCACCCTAAACATAAACCTAATCCTCACCCTATCCCTCACCCTAACCCTAACACTCACCCTCACCCTAGACCTCACATTAACCCTAACCATAAACCTAAACCTCACCCTAAAACTAATACTAACCCTAACCCTCACCCTCACCCTAACCCTCACCCAAACACTTACCCTCACCCTAACCCTAACCCTAACCCTCACACTAACCCTAACCCTCACTCTAATCCTATCCCTACCCCTCAGCCTCACCCTCATCTTAACATTAACCCTAACCCTAAACCTCACACTCACCCTCAACCTCACCTTCAGCCTGAACCTAACCCTAAAACTAATCCTAACCCTAACCCTCACCCTCACCCTAACTCTAACCCTAACCCTAACCCTCACCTTCACCCTAACCTAATACTTCACCTAACCCTAAACCTAATACTCACCCTAACCTTAACGGTAACTCTAACACTCACCCTCTCACTAAACATTACCTTCAACCTAACCCTATCCCTAACCCTAACCCTAATCCTGAAAAAAAAATAAACTTAACCCTAACCCTAGCCCTCACCATAAAACTCACCCTAGCCCTAATCCTAACGCTAATCCTCACCCTAACCCAAAAATTCACCCTCACCCTAATCCTCACCGTCACCCTAAACCTCTTCCTATCCCTAACCATCACCCACACCCTAATGCTCACCCTCACCCGAAACCTCCACCTCACTGTAACACTCCCCCTCACCCTAAACATCACCCTAACCCTAACCCTAAAACTAACCCTAACCCTAACTCTGACCCTAACCCTCACTCTCACCCTCACCCTCAACCTCACCCGAAGCCTAACGCTAAACGTAATCCTAAACCTAAACCTCACCCTGACTCTCACCTTAACCCTAACCCCTCACCCTAACCCTAAACCTCTCACTAACCCTAACCCTATCCCTAACCCTCACCCTAACCCTCACCCTAACCCTCATCCTCACCCTAACCCTCACCATAACCCTAACACTATCTCCAACCATCACCCTCACCCTAACAATCCCCGTAACCCTTTTCCTCACCCTAACCCTAACCCTAAACCTAACCCTCACACAAACCCTAACCCTCACCATAACCCTAACCCTATCCATCCCCCAAACCCTCATTCTACCCCTACCCCTACCCCTAACCCTAACCCGGACCCTCACCCTCACCCTCACCCTAACATGAACCCTAACTAGAAACCTCACCCTCACCCTCACACTAACCCTAACACTCACCCTCACCCTCTCCCTCAGAAGAACACTAACCCTAACCCTAATCCTAACCCCAACCCTCACCCTCAACCTCACCCTAAACCTAACCCTAACCCTCAGCCTCACCCTCTACTTCACCCTCACCCTAACCCGAAACCTAACTGTAACCCTCACCCTAAACCGAGCCCTCACCCTCACCCTAACCCTCATCCTAACCCTAATCCTAACCCTGACCCTCACCCTAACCCTCATCCTAACCCTTATCCTCACCCTAACCCTAAACCTTACCGTCACCCTAACCCTCACATTAAACATAACCCTCAGCCTAACCCTAACCTTACCCCTCACCCTAACCCTCACCCTAAACCTAACCCTAACTCTAACTTTCACCCTAACCCTAACCCTAACCCTCACTCTCACCCTAACCCTAATCCTAACCCTAACACTCACCCAAACCCTAAAGCTAACTCTAACCATCACCCTGACCCTAAACCTTACTGGAACCCTTACCCTCAACCTCACCTTCACCCTCACCCTAACCCTAACCCTAATCTTCACAATAACCATAACCCTAACCTTAACCCTAGCCCTAACCCTCACCTTAACCCTGACCCGAAACCTCACCCTAACCCTAAAACTCACCCTAACCCTCACCCTCACCCTAATCCTCACACTTTCCCTAACCCTCACCCACACCCTAACCCTCTCCCGAACTCTCACCCTCAACCTAACCCTAAACATCACCCTAATCCTAACCCTCAACCTAACCCTAACCCTAACCCTCACCCTAACCCTCTCCCTCACCCACACCTCACCCTCAACCGAAGCCTAACTCTAACACTAAACCTAATTTTAAACCTAAACCTGGCCCTCACCCTCACCCTAACCCTAACCCTCACCCTAAATCTCACGCTAACCCTAACCATAACCCTAACCCTCACCCTCAGCCTCAACCTAACACTCACCAACCTTACCCTCAACCTAACCCTAACCCTCACCAACACCCGAACCCAGACCCTCACCCTCACCCTAAATGTCACTCTCACTCTTACCTCACCCTAACCCTAACCCTCACCCTAACACTCACCCTCAACCTAATCGTCACCCTAATCCTAAACCTTACTCTAATCCTAACCCCAATCCTCACCCTGTTTCACTCTAATCCTAGCATTAAACCTAACCCTCACCCTCAACCTCACCCTCACCCTAATGCTAACCCTAACCCTAACCCTAACCTCACCCTCATCCTCAGACAAAACCTAACCTTAAACCTAATCTTAACCCTAACCCTACCCTCAACCTCACCCTAAACCTAACCATAACCCTCACACTCACCCTCACCCTCACCCTAACCCTAACAATAACCCTAAACCTAACCCTCACCATCACCCTAATCCTCACACTAATCTTAACTCTAACCATAATTTTAACCCTAACCTCACCATCAACTTCACCCTAATCTTAACCTTGAACCTAACCCTCACCCTCAAACTCACCGTCACCCTAACCTTAACCCTAACCTTAACCCACACCCTAACCCTACTCCTAACCCTACCCCTACCGCTACCACTACCCCTACCCCTAACCCTCACCCTCACCCTCACCCTAATGCTAACCCTAACAATAACCCTAACAGTACACCTAAACCTATACCTCACCCTAACCATAACCCTAAACCTCACACTCAATCTCACCCTAACCCTACCAATAACCCTAACCCTAAACTTAAGCCTAACCCTCACCCTAACCCCAACCCTAACCCTAAAAATAACCCTAACCCTAAAACTAACCTTAACCCTCACCCTCACCCTAACAATAACCCTAAACTTAAACCTAATCCTATCCGTCACCCTCACCCTACCCTCAACGTAACCCTCACCCCAAACCTAACCCTAACCCTAACCCTAAACCTAACCCTCACTCTCACCTTCACCCTCACTCTAACCCTAACAAGAACCCTAACCCTAACCCTAACCCTCATCCTCACCCTCACCCTAACCCTCAGCCTAATCCTAACCCTAACCATTATCATAACCCTAAGCCTCACTCGCACACTCACCCTAAAACTAACTTTAACCCTAACACTCACCCTCACCCTCACCCTAACCCTGACAGTAACCCTAACCCTAATCATCACCCTAACCCTAAACCTAACCCTCACCCTCACCCTAACCCTAACCCTAACCCTCACACTCACACTAGCCCTAACCCTTACACTCACTCTAACTCTAACCCTCACTCTCACCCTAACCCTCATCCTAACCCTTACCCTCACCCTAACCCTATCTCTAAACCAAACCCTAACCCTCACACTGAACCCAACCCTCAGCCTAAACCTAACCCTCACCCTCATCCTAACCCTAAGCCTAATCCTAACACTCACCCTCACCTCAACCTCACCCTCACCCTCACCCTAACCCTAAACCTAAAACTAACCCTCATGCTAACCCTAACCCTCACCCTAACCCTACTCCTAACACTAACCCTAAAACTAACCCTAACCCTAATCCTCACCCTCACCCTCAACCTAACCCTAACAATAACACTAACCCTATTCCTAAACCTAACCCTCACCCTAAACGTAACCCTAAACCTCACCCTCAATCTCACCCTAACCCTAACAATAACCCTAACCCTAACCCTAACCCTCACCCTAACCCTAATCCTAACAATAACCCTAACCTTAAACCTAACCCTAACCCTCACCCTCACCCTAACAATAACCCTAACGCTAAACCTAACCCTAACCCTGAACCTCACCCTAACCCTCACCCTAACCCTCACCCCAAACCTAACCGTAAAGCTAACCCTAACCTAACCCTCACCTTCATCCTCAACCTCACCCTAATCCTAACCCTAACCCTAACAAGAACCCTAACCCTAACCCTAAACTTAACCTTCACCATCACACTAATTCTAACCCTGACCCTCACCCTCACCCTAACCCTCACCCTAACCCTAGCCCTCACCCTCACTCTCACCCGATTCCTAACCCTCACCCTCACCCTAACACTCACGCTCACCCTAAACATCACCCTAACCCTAACACTCAACCTAACCCTAACCCTAACTGTCACCCTAACCCTAACCCTCACCCTAACCCTCAACCTCACCCTAAACCTCACCCTAACCCTAATCCTTACCTAACTGAAACCCTCTCCCTCACCCTCAACCTCACCCTAAACCTCACCCTAACCCTTACCATCACCCTAACCCTACCCCTAACCCTAACCCTCACACTAACCATAACCCTCACCCTAACCCTAACCCTAACCTAATCCTCAACCTCACACTCACCCTCACCCTAACCCTCAGCCTAATCTAAACCCTAACCATTATCTTAACCCTAACTCTCACCCTCAAACTCACCCTAAACATAACCCTAACCATAACACTCACCCACACCCTCACCCTCACCCTAACCATAACCCTAACAATAATCCTAATCTTAACATTAAACCTAACCCTAACCCTCCCCCTCCCCCTAACCCTCACCCTCACCCTAGCCCTGACCCTAATACTCAAGCTAACCCTTACCCTCACTCTCACACTAACCCTCATCCTAATACTTAACCTCACCCTAACCCTCACCCTAACTCTAACCCTAACCCTCACGCTAACCCTAACCCTAACCTAAATGCTAACCCTAATCCTCACCCTCACCCTAACCCTACCCCTCAGCCTAAAACTCACGCTAACCCTAAACCTCAACCTAATTCTCACCCTATCCCTCACCCTAACCCTAACACTCACTCTCAGCCTAGACCACACATTTACCCTAATCATAACCCTAAAACTAATGCTAACCCTAACCCTCACGCTAACCTTAACCCTCACCCAAACTATTACCCTCACCCTAACCCTAACCCTAACCCTCACACTAACAATAACCCTCACTCTAATACTATCCATACCCGTCAGCCTCAACCTCATCCTAAACCTAACCCTAACCCTCACCCTAACCCTAACCCTAACCCTCAACCTCAACCTCACCCTAACCCTAACCCTAAACCTCACCCCAACCCTCATCCTAACCCTTACACTCACCATAACCCTAACCCTAAAACAAACCCTAACCCTCACACTAAACCCAACACTCAGCCTAAACATAACCCTCACCCTAATCCTAAACCTAACCCTCACCATCACCCTCAACCTCACCCTCACCCTCACCCTCACCCTAAACTTCACCCTCACCCTCACTGTCATACTAACCCTCACCCTAACCCTAACCCTCACCCGCACCCTAACCCTCATGCTAATCTTAACCCTAACCATTATCTTAACCCTAACACTCACCCTCACACTCACCTTAAACCTAAACCTAACTCTAACACTCAACCTCACCCTAACACATACCCTAACCCTAACCTTAACAATAACCCTAACCCTAATCGGAAACCTCACCCTAACTCTCACTATCATCCGAACATTCATCCTAACCCTAACACTCACCCACACCCTAACCCTCAACCTCACCAAAACCCTCACCCTCACCGTAACCCTCACCCTCACCTTAATCATCACCCTAACCCTAACCCTTAACCTAACCCTAACTGTAACCCTCACCCTAACCCTAACCCTAACAATAACCCTAAACCTAACAATAACCCTAACCCTAAACCTCACCCTAACCCTCACCCTCACCCTAAACCTCAACCTAACCCTAACGCTAAAGCTAACACTCACCCTCACCCTAATCCCCACCCTAACATTTTTCCTCACCATAACCGTAACCCTAACTTTAACACTCACACAAACCCTAACCTTCACCCTAACCGTCATCCTCACCCTAAACATCACCCTAAACCTAATGCTCACCCTAACCCTAACCCTAACCGTCACCCTAATCCCTAACCCTAACCCTAAACCTCACCCTAACCCTAAACCTCACCCTAACCCTAATCCTTACCTAACCGAAACCCTTACTCTCACCCTCACCCTAAACCTCACCCTAACCCTTACCCTCACCCTAACCCTAACCCTAATCTTAACCCTCACACTAACCCCAACCCTCACCCTCTCCCTAACCCTAACCCTTACCCTCACCCTCACCTTCATGCTTACCCTAAGCCTAATCTTAACCTGAACCATTATCTTAACCCGAACCCTCACACTCACATTCACCTTAAAACTAACCCTAAACCTAACATTCAACCTCACCCTCACCCTCTTCCTAACAATAACCCTAACCGTAACCTTAAACCTAACCCTAAACCTCACCCTTACACTAACCCTAAACCTAATCCTCACCCTAAACCTCACCCTAAACCTCACCCTCACCCTTATCCTAACCCTAATGCTAACCCTCACCCTCACCCTAGCCCTCACCCTAAAACTCACGGTAACCCTAACCCTCACTCTCACCCTAACACTCATTCTAACCCTTACCCTCACCCTGACCCTAACCCTAAACCTAATCCTAACCCTCACACTAAACCTAAACCTCAACTTAAACCTAACCCTCACACTCATCCTAAACCTAACCCTAAACCTAACCCTCACCCTCAACCTCAACCTCACCCTCACCCTCACTCTAACTCTAATCCTAACCCTCAGGCTAACCCTAACCCTAACCCTAATGCTAACCCTAACCCTCACCCTCACTCTAAACCTCACCATAAGCTAACCCTTACCCTAACCCTAACCCTAACCCTCACATTAACCCCAACACTCACCGTAACGCTAACCCTACCCCTCAGCCTAAAACTCACCCTAAACCTAAGCGTAATCCTAACCCTCATGCTAACCCTAACAATAAACCTAATCCTAACCCTAACTCTTACACTAACCCTAACCCTCACCCTAAAACTAACCCTATCCCTAACCCTCACACATACCCTCAACCTCACCTAACCCTCAGCCTAATCCTAACCCTCACCATTATCGTAACCCTAAACCTCACCCTCACACTCACCATAAACCTAACCCTAACCCTAAACCTCACCCTCACCCTAACCCTAACAATAACCCTAAACCTAACCCTAACACTAACCCTAAACCTAACACTCACCCTACCCCTAATCCTAACCCTCACCCTCACCCTCACCCTAACCCTAACCCTAAACCTCACCCTCACACTAGCCCTCAATCTAACACTCACTCTAACCCTAACCCTTACTCTCACCCTAACCCTCACCCTAACCCTAAATTTCACCCTAGCCCTAACCCTAAACGTAACTCTCAGACTAAACGTAAACCTCACCCTAACCCTAAACCTACCCCTCAGCCTAACCCTCACCCTAACCCTAAACCTAATCCTCACCATATCCCTCACCCTATCCCTAACACTCACCCTCACCCTAGCCCTCACCCTAAACCAAACCCTAACCTTAAAACTCACCCTAAAAGTAATGGTAACCCTAACCCTCATCCTCATCTAACCCTCACCCTAACCCTAACCCTAATCCTAACCCTCACCCTAATCCTAAACCTAACCCTCACTCTAGCCCTAACACTAACCCTAACCCTCACCCTAATGCTAACCCTATCCCAAACCCAATCCCTCACCCTAACCCACACCGTCATCCTACCACTCACCTAACCCTAACCCTAACCCACACCCTAACCCTCACCCTCACCGTAACCCTCACCCTAACACATTTCCTCACCCTAACCCAACCCTAACACTCACACAAACCCTAACCCTTACCCTAAAACTAACCCTCTCCCACACCTTAACCCTCACCCACACCCTAACCATCACCTTCACCCTAACACTCAACCTCACCCTAAATATCACCCTAACCCTAACCCTCACGCTAACCCTAAACCTAAAGGTCACCCTAACCCAAACCTTCACCCTAACACTCACTCTCACTCTGACCCAAACCCTAACCCTTACCTAACTGAAACCCTCACCCTCACACTTTCCCTCACAATAAACCTGAACCTAAATCTTACCCTAAACCTAAACCTAACCCTAAACCTAACCCTAACGTTCACACTAAACCTAACCCTCAGCCTAAACCTAACATTCACCCACATCCTAAACCTAACCCTAACCCTAACCCTCACACTCATACTCAAACTCACCCTCACCTCACTCTAACTCGAACCCTAACCCTCACGCTAACCCTAACCCTAAGCCTAATGCTAACCTTTAACCTCACCCTCACCCTAACCCTCAACATAACCCTTACCCTCACCCTAACCCTAAACCTAATCCTAACCCTCACCCTAATCCTAAACCTAATCCTAACCCTAATCCTTACACTAACCCTAACCCTCACCCTAAGCCTAACCCTAACCCTAACACTCACCCATACCCACAACCTAACCCTAATGCTCAGCCTAATCCTAACCCTAACCATTATGGTAACCTAACCCTCTCTCACAACTTAACCCTCACCCACACCCGAACCATCACCCTCACCTTAACAATCAACCTCACCCTAAAAATCACCCTAACCCTAACACTCACCCGAACCCTAAACCTAACCGTCACCCTAACCCAAAACCTCACCCTAATTCTCACCTTCACCCTAACCCCAACCCTAACCCTTACCTAACCAAAACCCTCACCCTAACCCTAACCCTAACCCTAAAAATCACACTAACCCTAAACCTAAAACTGACCCTAACCCTAACCCTAAACCTCACCCTCAATATCACCCTATCCCTAACCCTAAGCCTAACAATAACTGTAACCCTAACCCAAACCCTCACGCTAACTGTAACCCTAAACCTAGCAATAACCCTACCCCTGACCCTAAACCTAACCCTAACCCTCACCCTAACACTAACCCTAATCCTAACCCTTACCCTAACCATTATCTTAAACCTAACCCTCACCCTCACCCTCACCCTAACCCTAACCCTAACAATAACCCTAACCCTAATCCTAACCCTCACCCTCACCCTCACCCTAACCCTCAGCCTAATTCTAACCTTAACCATTATCATAACCTTAACCCTCACCCTCACAATCACCCTAAACGTAACTCTAAACCTAACCCTCACCCTCACCCTAACCCTAACCCTAATCCTAAAAATAAACCTAAACCTAACCCTAAGCCTAATCCTAACCCTCACCCTCACCCTCATCCTAACTCTTACCCTAACCATCACGCTAACCCTAACCCTAATGCTAACCCTAAACCTCACCCTCACCCTAAACCTCTGCCTAAACCTAACCCTCACCCTAACTCTAACCCTAACAATAACCCTAAACCTAACCCTAACACTAACCCTCACCCTAACCCTCACCGTCATCCTAACACTCACCTAACCCTAACCCTCACCCACACCCTAACCCTCACCCTCACAAAACACTCACCCTCACCCTAACCCTAACACTCACACAAACCCTAAATCTCACCAGAACCCTAACCCTCTCCCAAACCCTAACCCTCAGCCACACCTGAACCATCACCCTCACCCTAACCTGCACCCTCTCCCTAAACATCACCCTAACCCTAACAGACACCCTAAACCCAACAGTCACCCTAACACTAACTCTCACCCTACCCCTCACCCTCACCCTAACCCTAACCCTCACTCTTACCTAAACGAAACCCTCACCCTCACCCTCACCCTTACACTAAACCACACCCTAACCCTTACCCTCACCCTAACCCTAACCCTAAACCGCACACTAACCCTAACCCTCACCCTAAACCTAATCCTAACCCTAACCCTAACAATAATTCTAACCCTAAACCTAGAGCTAAACCTAACACTCATACTAACCCTAACCCTTACCCTAACCCTACCCCTAACCCTAACCCTAATCCTCACCCTCACATGAACCCTCACCCTCACCCTAACCCGAACCCTCAACCTAATCCTTGCCCTAACACTCACCCTAACCCTCTCCCTCACCCTCAACCTAAGCCTAATGCTAACCCTAAACCTAATCCTAAACCTAAACCTGACACTCACCCTCACCCTAACGCTAACCCTAACCCTCACCGTAAACCTCACCCTATCCCTAACCATAACACTAACTCTCACCCGCAGCCTCACCCTAACCCTCACCATCACCCTAAACCTAAACCTAACCCTTACCTAACCGAAAGGCTCACCCTCACCCTCACCCTAAATCTCACCCTCAGCCTAACCCTCACCCTCACCCTAACCCTAAATCTAACCCTAACCCTAAATGTCACCCTAAACCTAACCCTCACTGTAACCCTAACAATAACACTAACCCTAACACTAAACGTAAACCTAACCCTCACACTTACCCTAACCCTCACCCTACCCCTACCCCTACCCCTACCCCTAAACCCAATCCTAACAATAACCCTAACCCTAAACCTAAACCTCACCCTGACCCTAACCCTAAACCTCACCCTCAATCTCACCCTAACCCTAACCCTAAGCCTAACAATAACTCTAACCCTAAACCTAAGCATAACCCACACGCTAACACTAACCCTAAACCTAAAAATAACCCTACCCCTAACCCTAAACCTAACCCTAAATCTCACCCTAACCCTAAACCTAATCATAACCCTTACCCTAACCATTATCTTAACCCTAACCCTCACCCTTACAATCACCCTAAACCTAACCCTCACCCTCACCCTCACCCTAACCCTAACAATAACCCTAAACTTAAACCTAAACCTAACACTAACCCTCACCCTCACCTTAACCCTAACCCTAATCCTAAACCTAACCCTAACCCTCACCCTCACCCAAACCCTCACCCTAACCCTAACCCTCACCCCAAACCTAACCCTCACCCTAATCCTAACCCTAAACCTAACCCTAACCCTCACCCTCACCCTAACACTCACCCTAACCCTAACCCTCACCCCAAACCTAACCCTCACCCTAATGCTAACATTAAACCTAACCCTAACCCTCACACTCACCCTAACCCTAACCCTAACCCTAAACCTCACACTCACCCCCACCCTTACCTTAACCCTAAACCTAACCCTAACTCTAACCCTAACCCTCACCCTCACCCTTACCCTCAACCTCACTCTCACCCTCAGCCTCACCCTAATCATCACCCTAACCCTAAACCTTAACTTAACTCTAACCCTAACCTTCACCCTAACCCTAACCCTCACCCTAATCCTCACCCTAAACCTAACAATAAACCTAAACCTCATCCTCACCCTCAATCTAATACTAGCCATAAGCCTAACAATAACCCTAACCCTAAACCTAAACCTAACCCTAAACCTCACCCTCAATCTCACCCTAACCCTACCCCTACCCGTAACCCTAACCATAACCATAACCCCCACCCTTACCCTCACCCTAACCCTAAATCTAAACCTAACAATAACCCTAACCCTAAACCTATACCTAAACCTCACCCTAACCCTAACCCTAAACCTCACCCTCAATCTCACCCTATCCGTAACCCTAAGCCTAAAAATAACCCTAACCCTAAACCTAACCCTAACCCTCATGTTAACCCTAACCCTAAACCCAACAATAACCCTACTCCTAACATTAAACCTAACCCTAACCCTCACCCAAAATGTAACCCTAATCCTAACCCTTACCCTAACCATTATCTTAACCCTAACGCTCACAATCACCCTAAAACTAACTCTAAATCTAACCCTCACCCTCACCCTCACCCTCACCCTAACCCTAACAATAACCTGAACCCTAACCCTATCCCTGAAGCTAACACAAACCCTCACCCTCACCCTAACCCTAACCCTAACCCTAATCCTAAATCTAACCCTAACCCTCACCCTCAGCCTAACCCTCACCCTAAACCTAACACTTACCCCAACCCTAAACCTAACCCTAACCCTAAACTTAACCCTAACCCTCACCCTCACCCTCACCCTCACCCTAACCCTAACCCTAACCCTCACACTCACCCCCACCCTCACCCTCAACCTCACCCTCACCCTCACCCTAACAATAAACCTAACCCTCACGCTAACACTAACCCTAACCCTAATGCTAACCCTAACCCTCACACTCACCCTCACCCTCAACCTCACACTAACCCTCTCCCTAAAATTAATGCTAACCCTAACCCTCATCCCCACCCTAACCTTAACTCTAACCCTAACCCTAATCCTAACCCTCACCCTAATCCTTAACCTAACTATTACCCTAGCCCTCACTCTAACCCTAACAATAACCCTAACTCTCATCCTAATGCTAACACTAAACCAAACCCAAACCCAAACCCACACCCTAACCCTCACCCTCACCAAAACACTCACCCTCACACTAACCCTCACCCTAACACTTTCCCTCACCCTAACCCTGACACTCACACAAACCCTAACCCTCATCCTAAACCTAACCCTCTCCCACACCTTAACCCTCACCCAAACACAAACCATCACCCTCACCCTAACACTCAGCCTCACCCTAAACATCACCCTAACCCTAACACTACCCTAACCCTAAACCTAACCATCACCCTAACCCAAACCCTCACCCTAACCCTCACCCTCACCCTAACCCCAGTCCTAAACCTCACCTAACCGAAACCCTCACCCTCACCCTCACTGTAAACCTCACCCTAAACCCTTACCCTCACCCGGACCCTAACCCTAAACCTCAGACTAACCCTAACCCTAACCCTAAAATTAACCCTCACACTAAACCTAATCCTCACCCTAACACTAAACCTACCCCTCAGCCTAACCCTCACCCTAACCCTAAACCTAATCCTCACCATATCCCTCACCCTATCCTTAACACTTACCCTCACCCTAGCCCTCAACCTAAACCAAACCCTAACCTTAAAACTCACCCTAAAAGTAATGGTAACCCTAAGCCTCATCCTCACCCTAACCCTCACGGTAACCCCAAACCTAATGCTAACTCTAACCCTCACACTAACCCTAACCCTCACCCTAAACCGAAACCTAAACCTTACCCTCACCCTCACCCTCAACCTAATCCTAACCCTAACCCTAACAATCACCCTAACCCTAACCATAAACCTAAATGTAACCCTCACACTAACCCTAACCCTTACCCTAACCCTACCCCTACCCCTAACCCTCACCCTAACCCTAACCCTCAGCCTCACCTCACCCTAACCCTAAACCTAGCCCTAATAATAACCCTAAACCTCACGTTCAATCTCACCCTAACCCTAACCCTAAGCCTAACAATAACCCTAGCCCTAACCCTAACCCTAACCCTCACGCTAACCCTAACCCTAAACCTAACAATAACCCTACCCCAACCCTAAACATAACCCTAACCCTCACCCTCACCCTAAACCCTCACCCTCACCCAAATCATCACCCTAGCCCTAAACCTTAACCTAACCCTAACCCTAACCCTAAACCTAAACCTAACTTTAACCCTAAACCTAAAAATTAACCTAAGCCTCACCCTAACCCTAACCCTCAACCTAACCCTAACGCTAAGCCTAACACTCACCCTCACCCTAACCCACATCCTAACACTTTTCCTCACCCTAACCCTAACCATAATTTTAACACTCACACAAACCCTAACCCTCACCCTAATCCTCACCCACACCCGAACCCTCACCCTCACCCAAACACTCACCCTCACTTTAAACATCTCCCTAACCCTAACACTCACCCTAACCCAAACTCTAACTTTAACAGTCACACAAACCCTTAACCTCAACCTAACCCTCACCTCACACTAAACCTCACTCTAACCCTAACCCTGACCTAACCGAAACCCTCACTCTCACCCTCACCCCAAACCTCACCCTAACTCTTACCCTCACCCTCACCCTAACCCTCACACTAAACCTAACCCTCACCCTAACCCTGAACCTAACCCTAACCCTTACCCTCACCCTCACCCTAACCCTCAGCCTAATCTTAACCCTATCCATTATGTTAACCCTAAACCTCACCCTCACATTCACCTTAAACCTAAACCTAACCCTAACACTCTACCTCACACTCACCCTAACCCTAACCCTAACGCTCACCCTCACCCTAGACCTCACCCTAAAACTCACGCTAACCCTAACCCGAACATTCACCCTAACACTCATTCTAACCCTTACCCTCACCCTCACCCTAACCCAAAACCTAACCCTAACCCTCACACTAAACCTAACCCTCAGCCTAAATGTAACCCTCACCCTCGTCCTAAACCTAACCCTAACCGTAACCCTCACCCTCACTTTCAACCTCACCCTCACCCTCACTCTAACTCTAACTCTAATCCTCACGCTAACCCTAAGCCTAATGCTAACCCAAACCCTCACCCTCACCCTAAAACTCACCATAAGCTAACCCTCACCCTAATCCTAACCCTAATACTCACATTAAGCCCAACCCTCACCCTAACCCTAACCCTACCCCTCAGCTTAAAACTCACCCTAAACCTAACTGTAAGCCTAATCCTCACCCTATCCCTCACTCTAACCCTAACACTCACGCTCACACTAGCCCTCACATTAACCCTAACCATAACCCTAAACTTCACCCTAAAATTAATGCTAATCCTAACGCTCAACCTCACCCTAAACCTCACCCAAACCCTTACCCTCACCCCAAACCTAACCCTCACAATAACTCTAAATCTCACCCTAATCCTATCCCTACAGCTGAGCCTCACCCTCATCCTAATCCTAACCCTAACCCTCACCCTAACCCTAATCCTAACCCTCACACTCACCCTAACCCTAACCCTCACCCTCAACCTCAACCTCACACTATCCCTAACCCTAAAACTAGCCCTCACCCTAACCCTCACCCTAAGCCTAACGCTAACTCTAACACGCATCCTCACCCTAAAACTCACCCTAACCTTTAACCTCACTCTAACCCTAACCCTAACCCTAACCCTAATCCTCACACTAATCCTAACCCTAACCCTAACCCTCACCCTAAAACTCACCCTAACCCTAAACCTAACCCTTACCTAAACCAAAACCTCACCATCACCCTCAACCTCAACCTCACCCTCACCCTAACCCTTCCAATCAACCTCATCCTAACCTTAACCCTAATACTAACTCCACCCTAACCCTCAGCCTCACCCTAAAGCTCACCCTAACCCTAACCCTAACCTAACCCTAACCCTAACCCTCACCTTCACCCTCATGCTAACCCTTACCATCACCCTCACCCTAACCCTCACCTTCACCCTAACCCTCAACCTAAATCTAAACCTCACGCACACCGTAACCCTCACCCGAACCTGAACCCTCACCCTCACCCTAACCCTCACCATAGCCCTAAACATCACACTAACCCTAACCCTAACCCTCACCATAACCCTAACTCTCACCCTAACCCTAACCCTCATGCTAACCCTAACACTAACCCTAACCCTAACCCTCACCTTCACCATAACCCCAAACCTCACCCTCACACTAACCCTAATGCTAACCCTAATCCTCACACTAAACATAACCCTCACCCTAAACCTCACCCTAAACATCACCCTGACCATAACCCTAAACCTAACCCTCACCCTCACACTAACCCTAATGCTAACCATAATCCTGACACTAACAATAAACCTCACCCTAAACCTAACCCTCACCCTAACGCTCACCCTCACACTCACACTAACCCTAACCCTCACAATCACACTAACACTAACCCTAACCCTAATCCTCACACTAACCCTAACTCTCACCCTAATCCTCACCCTCACCCTAACCCTAACACTAACCCTTACCTAACCCAAACCCTCACTCTCACCCTCACCCTCACCCTCAAATTTACCCTCACCCTCACGCTAGCCCTCAGCCTAAACCTAAACCTAACCCTAACCCTAACCCTCACACTAACCCTAACCCTAACCCTTACAATAACCCTAACCCTAAAACTAAACCTAAACCTCATCCTAACCCTAACCCTAAACCTCACCCTCAATCTCACCCTAACCCTAACCCTAACCCTAACAATAACCTTAAGCCTAACCCTAACCCTTATCCTCACCCTAACCCTAATCCTAAACCTAAAAATAACCCTATCCTAACCCTAACCCTAACCCTAACCCTCACCCTAATCCTAACCCTTAGCCTAACAATTATCTGAAACCTAACCCTCACCCTCACATTCACCCTAAAACTAACCCTAACCCTCACACTCACCCTCACACTCACCCTCACCCTAACCCTAACCTTAAGCCTAACCCTCACCCTCACCCTCACCCTCACCCTCACCCTAACCCTCAGGCTAACCCTAATACTCACCCTCACCCTCACCCTCACCCTAACCTTAACCCTAACCCTCACCCTCACCGTAACCCTAACCCTAACCCTAATCCTCACCCTCACCCTAAACCTCACCCTAAACCTAACCCTAAAAATAACCCTAACCATAACCCTATCCCTAACACTCACCCCCACCCTCATCCTAACCCTAACCCTAACCCTAACCCTCACCCTCAACCTCACCCTCACCCTCACCCTCACCCTAATCATCACCCTAAACCTAACCCTTAACGTAACCCTAACCCTAACCTGCACCCTAACCCTAAACCTGAACCTCACCCTCACCCTCACCCTCACCCTAACTCTAACCCTAACCCTCACGCTAACCCTAAACCTAACCCTAATGCTAACCTTAACCTTCACCCTCACCCTTACCCTCAACCTCACCCTCACCCTCACCCTCACCCTAATCATCACCTGAACCCTAACCCTTAACCTAACCCTAACCCTAACCTGCACCCTAGCCCTAACCCTCACCCTAAACCTCAACCTAAACCTAACCCTTACCTAACCAAAACCCTCACCCTCACCCTCACACTAACCCTCAGCCTAATCTTAACCCTAGCCATTATCTTAACCCTAACCCTCACCCTCACACTCACCTTAAACCTAACCCTAACCCTAACAATCAATCTCACCCTTACCCTCACCCTAACCGAAACCCTAACAATAACCCTAATGGTAACCCTCACCCTCACCCTCACTATCATCCTAACGCTCATCCTATCACTAACACTCACACACACCCTAACCCTCACCCTCACCAAAACCCTCACCCTCATCCTAAGTCTCACCCTCAACCTTATCATCACCCTAACCATAACCCTTAACCTAACCCTAAACTTAACCCTTACCCTAACCCTAACCCTAACAATAATACTAAATCTATCAATAACCCTAACCCTAACCCTCACCCTAACCCTAACCCTCACCCTAACCCTCAACCTAACCCTAACGCTAAACCTAGCATTCACCCTCACCCTCACCCTAACACATTACCTCACCCTAACCCTAACCCTAACTTTAACACTCACACAAACCCTAACACTCACCCTAACTCTCCCCCACAACAGAACCCTCACCCTCACCCAAACTCTCACCCTCACCCTAAACATCACTCTAAACCTTACCCTCTCCATAACTCTAACACTAACCCTAACCCTCACTCTAACCCTAACCCTCACCATAACCCTAACCCTTACCCTCACCCTCACCCTCACCCTAAACCTCAGCCTAGTCTTAACCCTCACCATTTTCTTAACCCTAAACCTCACCCTCACACTCACCTTAAACCTATCCCTAACCCTATCACTCAACCTCACCCTCACCGTCACCCTAACCCTAACCCTAACAATAACCCTAACCCTAAACCAAACCCTAACCCTAACCCTGACCCTAAACCTAAACCTAAACCGAATCCTCACCCTAATTCTAACCCTAAACCTCACCCTCACCCTATCTCTACACCTAACCCTAAACCTCACGCTCAACCTAGCCCTCACCTTAAAACTCACGCTAAACCCTAACAATTATTCTAACCCATGCCCTCGCCCTAATCCTAACCCTAAACCTAACCCTAAGGTTCACACTAAACCTAACCCTCAGCCTAAACCTACCCCTCACCCTCATCCTAACCCTAACCCTAACCCTAAACCTAAACCTCACCCTCACCCTCACCCCTAACCCTAACCCTATTCCTAAACCTAACCCTAACCCTCACCCTCACCCTAACCCTAACACTCACCCCAAACCTAACCCTAACCCTAACCCTAAAAAACCCTAACAATAACCCTCACCCTAACCCTAACCCTAACCCTAACCCTCACACTTACCCCCACCCTCACCCTCACCCTAACCATAACCATAACCCTAACCCTAACCCTCACCCTCACCCTCAACCTCACCCTCACCCTCACCCTAACTCTAACCCTAACCCTCACCCTAACCCTAACCCTAAACCTAATGCTAAACCTAATCCTCACCCTCACCCTCACCCTCAACCTCACCATCACCCTCACCCTCACCCTAATCATCACCCTAACCCTAACCCTCACCCTAATCCTCACCCTAAACCTAACACTTACCTAACCGAAACCCTCACCCTCACCATCACACTAACCCTCAGCCTAATCTTAACCCTAACCATTATCTTGACCCTAACCCTCACCATCATACTTAAACCTAACCCTAACCCAAACACTCAACCTCACCCTTACCCTCACCCTAACCGTAACCCTAAAAATAACCCAAACCCTAACCCTCACCCTCACCCTAACCCTCACTATCATCCTTACCTATCCCTACCCCTGAGCCTCACCCTCATCCTAACCCTAACCCTAAACCTAACCCTCAACCTAACCCTAACCCTAACCCTAACCCTAATCCTCACACTAAACCTAACCCTAACCCTAACCCTCACCCTAAAACTCACCCTAACCCTAAACCTAACCTTATTCCTCACCCTAATGCTAACCCTAACCCAAAACCTCACCCTAACCCTAACCCTCACCATCACCCTAACCCTCACCCTATTCCTAACCCTCACACACACACTAACCCTCACACTCACCCGAAACCTCACCGTCACCCTAACTCTCACCCTCACCCTAACCCTAACCCTCAACCTAACCGTAACCCTAACCCTCAAACTCACCCTCACCCTCACCCTCACCCTAACCCTTACCCTCACCCTCACCCTAACCCTCACCCTCACCCTAACCCTCAACCTAACTCTAAACCTCACCCACACCCTAACCCTCTCCCAAACCCGAACCCTCACCTTCACCCTAACCCTCAACCTAGCCATAAACATCACAGTAACCCTAAACCTAACCTTAGCCCTAACACTCACCCTGACACTAACACTAATGCTAACCCTAATCCTCACACTAACCCTAAACCTCACCCTAAACTTCACCCTAAACCTCACCCTCACCCTAACCCTAACCTTAACCCTTACCTAACCCAAACCCTCTCCCTCACCCTCACCCTCACCCTAACCCTTCCCATCACCCTCACCCTAACCCTAACCCTAACACTAACTCTCACCGTAACTCTCATCCTCACCCTAAACCTCACCCTAACCCTCACCCTATCCCTAACCTTAACCTAACCCAAACCCTAACCCTAACCCTAACCCTCACCCTCACGCTAAACCTTACCACCACTCTCACCCTAACCCTCACTGTCACCCTAACCCTCAACCAAAATCTAAACCTCACCCACACCATAACCCTCACCCAAACGTGAAACCTCACCCTCACCCTAACCCTCACCATAGCCTTAAACATCACAATAACCCTAACCCTAACCCAAACCCTCACCATAACCCTAACTCTCACCCTAACCCTCACTCTAACCCTAACCCTCATGCTAAACCTAACACTAACCCTAACCCTAACCCTCACCTTCACCATAACCCCAAACCTCACCCTCACACTAACCCTAATGCTAACCCTAATCCTCACACTAAACATAACCCTCACCCTAACCCTCACCCAAAACCTCACCCTGACCCTAACCCTAACATTAACCCTCACCCTCACACTAACCCTAATGCTAACCCTAATCCTCACACTAATAGTAAACCTCACCCTAACCCTAACCCTCACCCTAACTCTCAGCCTCACCCTCACCCTAACCCTAACCCTTACCTAACACAAACCCTCACTCTCACCCTCACCCTCACCCTCAACTTTACCCTCACCCTCACCCTAGCCCTCAGCCTAACCTTAAACCTAACCCTAACCCTAACCCTCACACTAACCCTAACCCTAACAATAACCCTAACCCTAAAACTAAAACTAAACCTCATCCTAACCCTAACCCTAAACCTCACCCTCAATCTCACCCTAACCCTAACCCTAACCCTAGCAATGACCCTAAGCCTAACCCTAAGCCTAACCCTCACCATAACCCTAATCCTAAACCTAACAATAACCCTAACCCTAACCCTAAACCTAACCCTAACCCACACCCTAACCCTAACCTTAATCCTAAACATTACCCTAACCATTATCTAAACCATAACCCTCACCTTCACATTCAACCTAAACCTAACCCTAACACTAACCCTCACCTTCACACTCACCCTCACCCTAACCCTAACCCTAACCCTAATCCTCACTCTCACCCTCAACCTCACCCTAACCCTAACCCTAACAATAACCCTAACCATAACCCTAACCCTCACACTCACTCCCACCCTCACCCTAACCCTAACACTCACCCTCAACCTCAACCTCACCCTCACCCTCACCCTAACTCTAATCCTAACCCTCACGCTAACCTGAACCCTAACCCTAATGCTAAACCTAACCCTAACCCTCAGCTTCAACCTCAACCTCACCCTCACCCTCACCCTAACTCTAACCCTCATGCTAACCCTAACTCTAACCCTAATGCTAACCCCAACCCTCACCCTCACCCTCACCCTTACCCTCAATCTCACACTCACCCTCACCCTAATCATCACCCTAACCCTAACCCTTAACCTAACCCTAACCCTAACCTTCAGCCTAACCCTAACCCTCACCCTAAACCTCAACCTAAACATAACCCTTACCTAACCGAAAACCTCACTGTCACCCTCACACTAACCCTCAGCCTAATCTTAACCCTAACCATTGTGTTAACCTTAACCCTCACCCTCACACTCACCTTAAACCTAACCCTAACCCTAACCCTAACACTCAGCCTCACCCTTACCCTCACCCTAACCCTAACCCTAACAATAACTCTAACTGTAACCCTCACCCTAACCCTCACTATCATCCTAACCCTCATCCTAACCCTAACATTCCCACACACCCTAACCCTCACCCTCACCAAAACCCTCAGCCTCACCCTAAGCCTCACCTTCACCCTAATCATCACCCTAACCCTAACCCTTAACCTAACCCTAAACTTAACACTCACCCTAACCCTAACCATAACAATAATCATAAATCTATTAATAACCCTAAACCAAACCCTCACCCTATAACCCTCAAACTAACCTTTATGCTAAACCTAACACTCACCCTCACCCTCATCCTCACCCTAACACTTTACCTCACCCTAACCCTAACCCTAACTTTAACACGCAAACAAACCCTAACACTCACCCTAACCCTCCCCCACACCAGAACCTTCACCCTCACCCATACCCTCACCCTCACCCTAACCCGCAACCTAATCTTAACCCTAACCATTATCTTAAACCTAAACCTCACCCTCACACTCACCTTAAACCTAACCCTAACCCTAAAACTCAACCTCACCCTCAGCCTCACCGTAACCCTAACCCTAACAATAACCCTAACCCTAAACCTAACCCTTACCCTAACCCTGACCCTAACCCTAACCCTAACCCTAGTCCTCACCCTAACCCTAACCCTAAACCTAACCCTTACCCTAACCCTGACCCTAACCCTAACCCTAACCCTAGTCCTCACCCTAACCCTAACCCTAAACCGCACCCTCACCTGATCCCTAAACCTAACCCTAACCCTCACCCTCACCCTAGCCCTCACCTTAAAATTCACACTAAACCTAACCCTCACTCTCACCCTAACACTCATTCTAACCCTTACCCTCACCCTAACCCTAACCCTATCCCTAACATTCACACTAAACCTAACCCTCAGCCTAAACCTAACCCTCACCCTCATCTTAAACCTAACCCTAACCCTAACCCTCACCCTCAGCCTCAAACTCTCCCTCACCCTCATTCTAACTCTAACGCTAACCCTCATGCTAACCCTAACCCTAAGCCTAATGCTAAACCTAACCCTCACTCTCACCCTAACCCTCACCATAACCCTTACCTTCACCCTAACCCTAAACCTAATCCTAACCCTAACCCTTACACTAACCCTAACCTCCACCCTCACCCTCACCCTCACCCTCACCCTAACCCTAACCCTCACCCATACACTCAACCTCACCCTAACCCTCAGCCTAATCCTAACCCTAACCATTATCGTAACTCTAAATCTCACCCTCACACTCACCCTAAAACTAACCCTAACCCTAACCCTCACCCTCACCCTCACCCTAACCCTAACCCTAACAATAACCCTAAACCTAACCCTAACATTAACCCTAAACCTAACCCTCACCCTAACCCTAACCCTAACCCTCACCCTCACACTAGCCCTCACCCTAACACTCACTCTAACCCTAATCCTCACTCTCACCCTAACCCTCACCCTAACCCTAACACTCACCCTACTCCGAACCGTAAACCTAACCCTCACACCAAACCTAAACCTCACCCTAACACTAAACCTACCCCTCAGTCTAACTCTCACCCTAAATATAACCCTAATCTTCACTATATCCCTCACCCTAACCTTAAACCCTAACCTTAAACCTCACCCTAAAAGTAATGCTGACCCAAAGCCTCATCCTCACCCTAACCCTAACCCTAATCCTAACTCTCACCCTAACCCTAAACCTAAACCTCACCCTAGCCCTAACTCTAACCCTAACACTAACCCTAACCCTCACTCTAACGATAACACTAACCCAAACCCAAACCTTCACCCTAACCCTCACTGTCATCCTAACACTCACCTAAAGCTCACCCACAGCATAAACCTCACCCTCACCAAAACACTCACCCTCACACTAACCCTCACCCTAACACTTTTCCTCACCCCAACCCTAACCCTAACGTTCACAGAAATCCTAACCCTCACCCTAAACCTAACCCTCTCCCACATGTTAACCCTCACCCACACCCGAACCATCACCCTCACCCTAACACTCAACCTCACCCTAAACATCGCCCTAACCCTAATACTCACCCTAACTCTAACCCTAACCCTTATCGAACCGAAACCCTCACCCTCACCCTCATCCTAAACCTCACCCTAACCCTAACCCTCACCCTTACCCTCACCCTAACCGTAACAATTACCCTAACCCTAAACCTAAACCTAAAACTCACCCTAACCCTAACCCTAAACTTCACCCTCAATCTCACCCTAACCCAAACCCTAAGCCTAACAATAAGTCTAAACCTAACCCTAACCCTAACCCTCATGCTAACCCTAACCCTAAACCTAACAATAACCCTACCCCTAACCCTAAACCTAACCCTAACACTAACCCTAATCCTAAACCTTACCCTAACCATTATCTTAACCCTAACACTCACCTCACAATCACCCAAACCTAACCATAAACTTAACCCTCACCCTCACCCTCACCCTAACCCTAACCCTAATCCTAAACCTAAACCTAATGCTCACCCTCACCCTAACCCTAACCCTCACCCCAAACCTAACCCTTAACCCTCACCTTCACCCTAAACCTAACCCTAACCCTAACCCTCACACTCAGCCCCAGCCTCAACCTAACCCTAATCCTAACCCTAACCCTAACCCTCACCCTCACCCTCACCCTCAACCTCACCCTCACCCTCACCCTAACTCTAACCTTAACCCTCACGCTAACCTTAACCCTAATGCTAACCCTAACCCTCACCCTCACCCTCACCCTTACCCTCAACCTCAACCTCACCCTCACCCTCACCCTAATCATCACCCTAACCCTAACCCTTAACCTAACTCTAACCCTAACATTCACCCTAACCCTAACCCTCAACGTAATCCTCACCCTAAACCTAACCCTTACCTAACCGAAACCCTCACCCTCATCCTCACACTAACCCGCAGCCTAATCTTAACCCTAACCATTATCTTAACCCTAACCCTCATCATCACACTCACCTTAAACCTAACCCTAACCCTAACACTCAACCGCACCCTTAACCTCACCCTAACCCTAACCCTAACAATAACCCTAACCCTCACCCTAACCCTCACTATCATCCTAACCCTCACCCTAACCCTCACTATCATCCTAACCCTCACCCTAACCCTACCTCACACCCACACCCTAACCCTCACACTCACCAAAACCCTTACCTCACCCTAACCCTCACCCTCACCCAAATTATCACCCTAACCCTAACCCTTAACCTAACCCTAACCATAAACCTCACCCTAACCTTAACCCTAACAATAACCCTAAACATAATAATAACCCTAACTCTAACCCTCACCCTAACCCTAACCCTCAGCTGAAACTTAACCCTCACCCTCATCCTAAATCTAACCCTAAACCTAACCCTCACCCTCACCCTCAACCTCACCCTCACTCTAACTCTAATCCTAACCCTCACGCTAACCCTAACCCTAACCCAAATGCTAACCCTAACCCTCACCCTCACCCTAAACCTCACCATAAGCTAATCCTCACCCTAACCCTAACCCTAAACCTCACATTAACATCAACCCACACCCTAACCCTAACCCTACCCCTCAACCTAAAACTCACCCTAAACCTAACACTAATCCTCATCCTCACTCTATCCTTCACCCTAACCCGAACACTCACGCTCACACAAACCCTCACATTAACCCTAACCATAACCCTAAACCTCACCCTAAAACTAATGCTAACCCTCACCCTCACCCTAACCCTCAACTAAACCCTTACCCTCAACCTAACCCTAACCCTCACAATAACTCTAAACCTCACCCTAAGCCTATCCTTACCTCTGAGCCTCACCCTCATCCTAACCCTAACCCTAACCCTAACCCTACACCTCACCCTAAACCTAACCCTCACCCTCACCCTCACCCTAATGCTCACCCTCACACTCACCCTTAACCTCACCCTAACCCTAACCCTCACCCTCACCCTAACCCTCACCATAACCCTTAGCCTCACCCTAACCCTAAACCTTATCCTAACTCTAACCCTTACACAAACCCTAACCCTCATCCTAAGCTTAACCCTAACCCTAAATTTAAGCCTCACTCTAAACCTCACCCTAACCCTCAGCCTAATCCTAACCCTAAGCATTATCATAACCTAACACTCACCCTCACACTCACCCTAAACCTAACACTAACCCTAACCCTCACCCTCACCCTAAGCCTAACCCTAACAATAACCCTAAATCTAACCCTAACCCTAACCCTCACCCTGACCCTAATCCTAACCCTCACCCTCACCTTCACCCTAACTCTAACCCTAACCCTCACGCTAAACCTAATGCTAAATCTAAACCTCACCCTCATCCTAACAATAACCCTAAACCTAACCCTCACCCTAAACCTAAACCTAAACCTCACACTAACTCTAACCCTCATCCTAAATCTAACCCTAACCCTAACCCTTACCCTCACCCTCAACCTAATCCTAACCCTAACACTAACAATAACCCTAACCCTAACTGTAAATCTAAACCTAATCCTCAGACTAACCCTAACCCTCACCCTAACCCTACCCCTACCCCTAACCCTAAACCTAAACCTCACACTCACCTCACCCTAACCCTAAACCTAACCCTAACAATAACACTGACCCTAAACCTAAACCTAAACTTCACCTTAACCCTAACCCTAAACCTCACCTTCAATCTCACCCTAACCCTAACCCTAAGCCTAACAATAACCCTACCCTAACCCTAAACCTAACCCTAACCCTCACACTAACCCTAACCCTAATCTTAACCCTTACCCTAACCATTATCTTAACCCTAACCCTCACCCTCACAATCACCCTAACCCTAACCCTAAACCTAACCCTCACACTCAACCTCACCCTAACCCTAACCCTAACAATAACCCTAACCCTAAGCCTAAACTTAACACTAACCCTCACCTTCACCCTAAGCCTAAAGCTAATACTAAACCTAACCCTAAAACTAAACCTCACCCTCACCCTAACCCTCACCCTAATCCTAACCCTCCACCCAAACCTAACCCTAAACCTAACCCTAAACCTAATCCTAACCCTTACCCTCACCCTAACCCTAACCCTAACCCTAACCCTCACCCTCAACCTCACCATAACCCTAACTCTAACAGTAACCCTAACCCTAATCCTAACCCTCATCCTCACCCTCACCCTAACTCTAACCCTAACCATCATGCTAACACTAATCCTAATGCTAACCTTAAACCTCACCCTCACTCTAACCCTCAACATAACGCTTAGCCTCACCCTAACCCTAAACCTAATCCTAATCCTAACCCTTACACTAACCCTAACCCTCACCATAATCCTAATCCTAACCCTAACCTGCACCCATACCCACAACCTCATCCTAACCCTCAGCCTTATCCTAGCCCTAACCATTATGGTAACCCTAACCCTCACCCTCACACTCACCCTAAACCTAACTCTAAACTTAAAACTCACCCTCACTCTCACCCAAACCCTAACACTAACAATAACCATAAACCTAACCCTAACACTAACTCTAAGCCTATCCCTCACCCTAACCCTAATCCAAACCCTCACCCTCACCCTAACCCTAACCCTAACCCTCACCCTCACACTAGCCCTCACCCTAACATTCCCTCTAAACCTAACACTCACTCTCACCCTAACCCTCACCCTAACCCTAAGCCTCACCATAACCCTAACTCTAACCCTAAACCTAACCCTCAGACTAAACCTAAACCTCACCCTAACCCTAAACCTAACCCTCAGCCTAACCCTCACCCTAACCCTAACCCTAATCCTCACCATATCCCTCACCATATCCCTAACACTCACCCTCACCCTAGCCCTCACACTAACTCAAACCCTAACCTTAAACCTCACCCTAAAATTAATGCTAACCCTAACCCTCATCCTCACCCTAACCCTCACCCTAACCCTAACCCTCACCCTAACCCTAACCCTCACCCCAAACCTAACCCTAACTCTAACACTAAACCTAACCCTAACCCTCACCCTCACCCTACCCCTAACCCTAACCCTAACCCTCACCCTCACCCTACCCCTAACCCTAACCCTAACCCTCACCCTCACCCTAACCCTAACCCTAACTCTAACCCTAACCCTAGCCCTAACTCTCACCCTCAACCTCAACCTCACCCTCACCCTCACCCTAACTGTAACCCTAACCCTCACGCTAACCCTAACCCTAAACCTAATGCAAAACCTAACCCTCACCCTTACCCTCACCCTAACCCTCAACCTCACCTTCACCCCCCCTCACCCTAATCATCACCCTAACCTTAACCCTCAACCTAATCCTAACCCTAACCTTCACCCTAACCCTATCCCTCACCCTAATCCTCACCATAAACCTAACACTTACCTAACGGAAAACCTCACTCTCACACTAACACTCTGCCTAATCGTAACCCTAACCATTATCTTAACCCTAACACTCACCATCACACTCACCTTAAACATAACCCTAACCCTAACACTCAACCTCACCCTTAACCTCACCCTAACCCTAAACCTAACAATAACCCTAACCCTCACATTAACCCTCACCCTAACCCTCAATATCATGCTAACCCTCACCCTAAACCTAACTATCACCCATACCTTACCCTCACTCTCACCAAAACCCTCACCTCACCCTAACCCTCACCCTCAACCACATTATCACCCTAAACCTAACCCTTAACCTAACCCTAACCATAACCCTCACCCTAACCCTAAACCTAACAATAACCCTAAACCTAACAATAACCCTAACCTTAACCCTCACCCTAACCCTAACCCTCAGCTTAAACCTAACCCTCACCCTCATTCTAACTATCACCCATACCCTAACCCTCACTCTCACCAAAACCCTCACCTCACCCTCACCCTCACCCTCAACCTCACCCTCACTCTAACTCTAATCCTAACCCTGATGCCAACCTTAACTGTAACCCTTACCCTTACCCTAACCATAATCCTAGCCCTAACCCTCACATTAACCCTAACCCTCACCCTAAACCTAATCCTAACCCTAACACTAAACCTTACTCTCAACCTCATCCTCACCCTCAGACAAATCCTAAAGCTAACCTGACACCTAACCCTAAACCTGACCCTCACCCTCACCCTCACCCTCACCCTAACCCTAAACCTCATCCTCACCCTAACCCTCACCATAACCCTTACCCTCACCCTAACCCTAAACCTATTCCTAACCCTAACCCTTACACTAACCCTAACCTTCACCCTCACCCTCAACTTAACCCTAACCCTAACAATAACCCTAAACCTAACCCTAACCCTAACCTTAAACCTCACCCTTAAATTAATGCTAACCCTAAACCTCATCCTCACCCTAAACCTCACCCTAACCCTAACCCTCACCCTAACAATAAACCTAACCCTCAACCTAACGCTAACCCTAACCCAAACCCAAACCCTCACCCTAACCCTCACTGCCATCCTAACACTCACCTAACCCTAACCCTCACTCAAACCCTAACCCTCACCCTCACCCTTAACCTCACTCTAACCCTTACCCTCACCCAAACCCTAACACTAAACCTCACACTAACACTCAGCCTAAACCTAACCCTAACCCTCACCCTCACCCTCACCCTAACGCTAACGCTAACACTAACAATAACCATAAAGCTAAAACTAAACCTAAACCTCATCCTAACCCTAACCCTAAACCTCACCCTAACCCTAATCCTAAAGAAAACCCTAACTCTAACCCTAACCCTAACCCTCACCCTAACCCTAACCCTAAACCGAACAATAACCGTAATCCTAATCCTAACCCTCTCACCCTCACCCTAACCCTAATCCTAACCCTTACCTTGACCATTATCTTAACACTAACCCTCACCCTCACCATCACCCTCACCCTGAGCCTGACCCTTACCCTCACACTAACCCTAAACCTCACACTAACACTAACCCTCAACCTGAACCTAAACCTAACCCTAATAGTAACCCTCACCGTAACACTAACCCTTACCCTAGACCTCAACCTTACCCTCACCATCACACTAACTCTATCCCTCCCCCTCCCCCTAACCCTCACCCTAACCCTAAACCTAATCCTAGACCTAACCCTCCCACTAACCCTAATCCTTACCCTAAACCTAATCCTAACCTTAACACTAACTTTTACCCTCAACCTCATCCTCACCCTCAGACAAAACCTAAACCTTACTCGAAACCTAACCCTAAACCTGAACCTAACCCTCACCCTCACCCTCATCCTAACCGTAACCCTCATTTCTTCTTCTTCTTCTTCTTCTTCTTCTTCTTCTTCTTCTTCTTCTTCTTCTTCTTCTTCTTCTTCTTCTTCTTCTTCTTCTTCTTCTTCTTCTTCTTCTTCTTCTTCTTCTTCTTCTTCTTCTTCTTCTTCTTCTTCTTCCTTCTTCTTCTTCCTTCTTCTTCTTCTTCTTCTTCTTCTTCTTCTTCTTCTTTCTTCTTCTTCTTCTTCTTCTTCTTCTTCTTCTTCTTCTTCTTCTTCTTCTTCTTCTTCTTC
>NW_027203726.1:0-58925 GCF_024711535.1 Dipodomys merriami | reverse complement strand
TTGAGGGTGAGGGTGAGGGTACGGTATAGGGATAGGGTTAGGGTTAGTGTGAGGGTTAGGGTGAAAGTGAGGTTAAGCGTGAGGGCGAGGGTTAGGGTGAGGTTGAGGGTTAGGGTAAGGTTGACGGTTAGGGTTAGGGTTAGGGTTACGGTTAGGGGGAGGGTTAGGTTTAGTTTGAGGGTTAGGTTTAGGGTTAGGGTTAGGATTTGGGTGAGGGTGGTAAGGATTAGGGTTAAGGTTAAGTTGAGAGTGAGGGTTAGGGTTAGCGTGAGAGTTAGGGTGAGTGTTAGGCTGAGGGTTAGGGTTAGGGTTAGGGTGAGGGTTAGGGTTAGGATTAGGATTAGGGTTAGGGTAAAGCTGAGGGTGAGGGTGAGGGTTAGGCATAGGGTTAGGGTTAGGGTTAACTTTTGTGTGAGGTTTAGGAATAAGGTTAGGGTTAATTTGAGGGAAAGGGTTAGGGTGAGGGTTAGGGTGAAGGTGAGGTTTATGGATAGGGTTAAGGTTAGGATTATGGTGCGTGTAGGGTTGAGTTTTAGAGTTAGGGTGAGGGTTAGGGTTAGGGTTAAGTTTACGGTTAGGGAGAGGGTTATGTTTAGTGTGAGGGTTAGGTTTAGTGTTAGGGTTAGGATATGGGTGAGGGTAAGGATTAGTGTTAAGGTTAAGGTGAGAGTGAGGGTTAGGGTTACTGTGAGTGTTAGGGTGAGTGTTAGGGTGAGGGTTATGGTTAGGGATAGGGTGAGGATTAGTGTGAGGGTGAGTGTTAGTGTGCGGTTGAGGTTGAAGGTGAGGTTTTAGGTTAGTTTAGGGTTAAGTTTAGGGTTAGTGTTAGGGTTAAAATGAGGTTTAGTGTGAGGGTAAGTGTTAGGGTGAGGGTTAGGGTAAGATTGAGTGTTATGGTTAGGGTTAGGGTTAGGGTGAGGGTTAGGTTTAGTGTGAGGGTTAGGGTGAAGGTGAGGTAAAGGTTTAGGGTGAGGGATAGGGTGAGGTTGATGGTTAGGGTTAGGGTAAGGTTTAGGTTGAGGTTAGGGTGACGGTTAGGATTAGGGTTAGGGTTAGGGGGAGGTTTAGGTTTAGTGTGAGTGTTAGGGTTGAGGTTAGTGTTAGGATTGGGGGGAGGGTAAGGCTTAGGGTTAAGGATAGGGTGAGAGTGAGGGTTAGGGTTAGCATGAGTGTTAGGGATAGGGTTAGGGTGAGGGTTAGGTTTAGGGTTAGGTTGAGGGTTAGGGTAAGGATTAGGATTAGGGTTAGGGTAAAGCTGAGGGTGAGGGTGAGGGTGAGGTTTAGGGTTAGGGTTAGGGTTTGTGTGAGGTTTAGGAATAGGGTTAGGTTTAGGTTGAGGGTAAGGGTGAGGGTTAGGGATAGGAAGAGGCTGAGGGTAAGGGTTAGGGTAAGGGTTAGGGTGAGGGTGACGGTTAGGGTGAGGGTTAGGATTTGGTTTAAAGTTCGGTTTAAGTGAGGATAAGGGTTAGAGTGAGTGTTAGGGTGTGGATGAGGGTTAGGTTGAAGGTGAGGTTTAGGGATAGGGTTAAGATTAAGATTACAGTGTGTGTGAGATTGAGTGTTAGAGTTAGGGTGAGTGTTAGGGTTAGGTTAAGGTTTAGGGATAGGGTAAGGTTTAGGGTGAGGGTGAGGGTGAGGGTTAGGGTTAGTGTTAGGGTTAGGGTAAGTGTGAGGGTCAGAGTGACGGTGAAGGTGTTGGTGAGGTTTAGGGTTAGGGATAGGTTGAGGGTGTGGGTGAGGGTTAGGGTTAGGATTACGATTAGTGTTAGGGTTAGACTGTGGGTGAGGGTGAGGGTGAGGGTGAGGGTGAGGGTTTGGGTTACAGTGAGGGTTAGGCTTAGGGTGAAGATTAAGGTTAGGCTTAGGGTTAGGGTTAAGATGAAGTTTAGTGTGAGGGGTAGGGTCATGGTTAGTGTGAGGATTAAGGTTAGTTTGAAAGTTAGGGTCACGTTTAGTGTTAGGGTTAGGTTGAGGGGTACGGTTATGTTTAGTGTGACGGTTAGGTTTAGTGTGAGGGTTAGGGTTAGGGTTAGGGTTAGGGTGAGGGAAAGGGTTATGGTGAGGGTTAGGGTGAGCGTGAGGCTTAGGGTTAGGGTTGGGGTTTGGATTAGTGTGTGGGTGAGGGTGATGGTTAGGTGAGGGTTAATGATAGGGGGAATATTAAGGTTAGGGTTAGGGTCAGGGTGAGGATTAGGCTGAGGGATAGGGTTAAGTTTTGGTTGAGGTTTAGGTTTAATCTGAGGGTTAGGGTTAGGGTTTGGGTTAGGGTTAGGGTTAGAGAGAGGGTTAGGATTAGGTTGAGAGTTAGGGTTAAGTTTAGGGTTCGATTGAGTTTGAGGATAAGCGTTAAGGTTGGGTGAGGGTTAGAGTTAGCGTGAGGGTTAGGGTTGGATTAGGGTTAGAGTTAGGGTGAGGGTGAGGGTGAGTCTTAGGGTTAGGGTTAGGGTGAGGGTTAGGTTTAGGGTGATTTTTAGCGTGAGGGTGAGGGTCAGGGTGAGAATGAGGGTTAGGGTGTGGGTGAGGGTTAGGGTTATGGTGAAGTTTAGGGTTACGGTAAGGGTTAGGGTGAGTTTGAGTATTAGGGTTAGGTTTAGGGGGAGGGTTAGTGTTAGTTTTCGGGTTAGGGTGAGGGTTAGGTTTAGGGTTAGCGTTAGGATTAGTGTGAGGGTTAGGGTTATAGTTAGGGTTTGGCTTAGGTTGAGGGTATGCGTTAGGGTGATGGTCAGGGTTACGGTGAGGGTTAGGGTTAAGGTTAGGGTTAGATTGAGGTTGAGTGTGAGGGTTAGTGTTGGGTGAGGGTTAGAGTTAGAGTGAGGGTTAGGGTTGGATTAAGGTTAGAGTTAGGGTGAGGGTGAGGGTGAGGGTTAGGCTTAGGATTAGGGTTAGTATTAGGGTTAGACTAAGGGTGAGGGTGAGGGTGAGGGTGACGTTTTGGGTTAGGTTGAGGGTTAGGGTTAGGTTTAGGGTGAGGGCAAACGTGAGGGTTAGGGTTAGGGGTAGTATGAGGGTTAGGTCAATGGTAGGGTTATGGTGAGGGTGAGGGTTAGTGTTACTGTGAGGGTTAGGGTTAGGGTTAAGGTTAGGGTTAGGGAGACGGTAAGGGTTAGCATGAAGTTTAGGGTGAGGGTGAGGGTTAGGTTTAGGGTTAGGGTGATGGTTAAGGTGAGGGTTAAATTTAGTGTTAGGGTTAAGCTTAGGTTGAGGGTTAGGGTTAGGTTTAGGTTTAGGTTTAGGACTAGGGTTAGGTTTATGATGAGGGTTAGAGTGAGGGTTTGGGTTAGGGATAGGGTTAGTGTTAGGGTGAGGGTTAAGGTCAGGGTGAGGGTTAGGTTTAGAGTGAGTGTTAGGTTTAGGGTGAGTGTTAGGATTAGGGTTAGGGTAAGTGTTAGGGTGAGGGTTAGGCTGATGGTTGGGTTTAGGGTGAGGGTTAGGTTTCGTGTGAGTTTTAGGGTTAGAGTTAGGGTTCGGGTTAGGGTGAGGGTGAGGATTAGTATTAGGGTTAGGATTAGGATTAGGTTTAGTTTGAGGGTGAGGGTGTGGGTGAGGTTTAGTATTAGAGTTAGGTTTAGGGTAAGGATTAGAGTGGGGTTTATGGTTAGGATTAGGATTAGGCTTAGGATTAGGCTCAGATTGAAGTTGTGAGTAAGTGGTAGTATTAGGGTTAGGGTTCTGGTTAGGGTTAGGGTTAGGGTGAAGGTGAGGGTTAGGTTTCGGATTAGGTTTAGGATTAGGGTTAGGCTGAGGGTGATTGTGAGGTTGAGGGTTAGGAGTATTGTTAAGGATAGGGTGAGAGCTAGGGTTTGAGTCAGGTTGAGGGTGAGAGTTTTGCTTAGGTAATGGTTAGTTTTAGGTTTAGGATGAGGATTAGGTTGAGGGTGAGATTTAGGGTGAGTGTTAGGGATAGGGTTAGGGTTGGGGTTAGGGTTAGAGTGAGGGTTAGGGTTAAGTTTACGGTGATGTTTAGGATGAGGGTGAGGGTTAGGGTGAGGGTGAGGGTTCGGATGAATGTTATGGATAGGGTTAGAATTAGGGTGAGGGCTAGAGTGAGGTTGAGGGTTTGGGTTAGGTTTAGGGATAGGGTGAGAATTAGAGTTAGGGTTAAGGTTAGGGTGAGGGTTAGGCTGAGGGGTAGGGTTAGGGTTAAGGTTAGGGTTATGTTTAGTCTGAGGGTTAGAGTTAGGGTAGGGTTAGGGTTATGGTTAGGGTAAGGGTTATGGTGAGGGTTAGGGTGAGAATGAGGTTTAGTTTTAGCATTAGGTTTAGGGTGAGGGATAAGTTGAGGGTTAGGGTTAGGGTTATGGTTAATGTGAGGGTGAGGGTGAGGGTTAGGGTGAGGTTTAGGGTTAGGGTGAGGTTTAGGGTTAGGGTGAGTGTGAGGCTGAGGGTGAGGTTTAGGGATAGGGTTAGGATGAGGGTGAGGGTGAGTGTTAGGGTTCGGATTAGGGTTAAGTTTAGTGTTAGGCTGAGGGTGAGGGTGAGAGTGAGGGTGAGGCTTAGGGTTAGGGTTTGGGGGAGGGTTAGGTTCAGTGTGATTCTTAGGGTGAGGATTAGGGTAAGGGTTACATTGAGAGTTAGGGTGATGGGGAGGGTTAGAGTTAGGTTGAGGATGAGGTTTAGTGTGAAGGTTAGGTTTAGGTTAGGTTTGGGTTAGGGTAACGGTTAGGGTGACCTTTTGCGTTAGGGTGAATATTAGGGTTAGGGTGAGGTTTAGGGTTTGGGTTATGGTTATTGTGAGGGCTAGGGTGAGGGTGAGGGTTAGGGTTAAGCTTAGTGTGAGGGTAAGGTTTAGGTTTAGGATTAGGGTTAGTGTTAATGAAGGGTAGGTTTAGGGTTAGTGTGAGGTTTAGGTTTAGTGTGAATGTTAGGTTTAGGGTTACTGTTAGGATTAGTGTGTGGTTGAGGGTGAGGGTGAGGGTTAGGGTGAGGGTTTTGGTTAGGTAAGTGTTAGGGTTAGGGTTTGGGTGAGTATTAGGGGGAGGAGGAAGTTTCGGGTGAGGATTAGAGTTAAGTTGAGGATTTCATTAAGGTAAGAGTTAGGGTTAGGGTTAGGGTAAGGGTTAGGGTGAGGGTTAGAGTTAGGGTGAAGTTTAGCATTAGGCTGAAGGTGAGGGTGAGGGTGAGGAGGAAGGTTAGTGTTAGGGTGAGTGTTAGGCTTAGGGTTAGGGCGAGGGTTAGTGTTAATGTGAGGGTTAGGGTGAGGGTGAGGATAAGGTTTAGGTTGAGGGTTAAAGTGAGTGGGAGGTTTAGGGTGAGGTTTAGTGTGAGGGTTAGGTTTAAGGTTAGGTTAGGGTGAGGGTGAGGGTTAGGGTTAATGTTAGGGTTAGGGTAAGTGTTAGGGTGAGGGTTAGGGTAAGGGTGATGGTTAGGTTTAGGTTGTGGCTTAGGATTAGATTGAGGGTTAGGGTTAGGTTGAAGTTTAGGGTTAGGATTATGGTTAGGGTGTGGACTAGGGTGAAGGTGAGGGTTAGGGTTAGGTTTAGGGTGAGGGTTAGTGTGAGTTGTAGTTTTAGAGTTATGGTTAGGGTTAGGTTTAGTATGAGTGTTAGGGTTAGGGTTAGGTTTAGGGTGAGGGTAAGGTTTAGGGTGAGGGGGAGGTTTAGGTTGAGAGTGAGTGTTAGGGTTAGCGTGAGTGTTAGGGTGAGTGTTAGGGTGAGGGTTAGTGTTAGGGTCAGTGTCAGGGTTAGGGTTAGGTTTAGGGTGAGGGATAGTGTTAGATTTAGGATTAGGGTTAAGGTTTATATTAGGGAGAGGTTGAGGGTGAGGGTTACAGTTAGGGTGACAGTGTGGGTCAGGGTGAGGGTTAGGGTTAGGGTTAGGGTTAAGGGTAGGGTGAGGATTAGTGTCAGGGTTCGGTTTAGTGTGAGGGTTAGGCTGAGGGATAGGGTTACCTTTAGGGTGAGGTAAAGTTTAATATGAGGGTTAGGGTTAGGGTTAGTGTTAGGGTGAGGGTTACGGTTAGGTTTAGGTTTAGATTTGGGTTATTGTTAGGGTTAGGGTGAGGGTGTTGTTGACAGTGAGCATGGGGTTTAGGGATAGGGTTAGGATTAGAATGAGGGTGGGAGAGAGGGTTATGGTTAGAATTAGGATTAGGGTTAGGTTTAGGCTGAGGCTGAGTGGGAAGGTGAGGGGAAGGTTAGGGTTAGGGGTAGGGTTAGGGTTAGGTTTACGGTGAGAGTTAGGGTTAAATTATTGTTAGGATTAGGGTGAGGGTGAGGGTGAGGGTTCAGGTGAAGGTTAGGGTTAGGGATAGAGTTAGGATGAGGGCTAGGGTGAGTGTGAGGGTTAGGGTTATGGTTAGGGATAGGGTGAGAATTAGGTTAAGGGTTAGGGTTCGTGTGAAGTTGAGGTTTAGTCTGAGGTTTACGGTTAGGTTTAGAGTTAGGTTTAGGCTTAGGGTGAGGGTAAGGGTTAGGGTGAGGTTTAGGGTGAGGGTGAGGTTTAGGGTTAGGTTTAGAGGGAGGGTTGGTTGAGGGTTAGGTTTAGTGTCAGGGTTAGTGTGAGGGTGAGGGTGAGGGTTAGGGTTAGGGTGAGGGTGAAAGTGAGGCTGAGCGTTAGGGTGAGGGTGAGGGTGAGTGTGAGTTTGACGGTTAGGGTTAAGGTGAGGGTAAGGGTAAACTTTAGGGTAAGGATTTGGGTTAGGATTAGGGTTAGTGTTAGGGTTAGTGTGAGGGTGAGGTTTAGGGTTAGGGTTAGGGTGATGGTGAGAGTGAGGCTGAGCGTTAGTGTGAGGGTGAGGGTGAGGGTGAGTTTTAGGGTTAGGGTGAAGGTGAGGGTAAGTGTGAGGATTATGGTAAGGATTTGGTTTAAGATTAGTGTTAGGTTGAGGGTGAGCTTGAGGGTGAGCATTAGGTTTAGGGGTAGGTTTAGAGTGAGGGTTACGGTTAGGTTTAGGGTTAGGGTTAGTGTGAGGGTGAGGGTTAGGGTCAGGGTGAGGGTTAGGATTAGTGTTAGGGTTAGGGTGAGGGCTAGGGTGAGGGTGAGGGTTAGGCTGAGGGTGAAGGTGAGGGTGAGGTTGAGGGTTAGGTTTAGCATAAGGTTTAACTTTAGGGTTAGTGTGAGCATTAGGGTGACTTGAGGATTCAGGTGATGGTAAATGTTAGTGTGAGGGTTAGCGCTAGGGTTAGGGTGAGGGTGAGGTTTAGTGTGAGCGTGAGGGTTAGGGTGAGGGTGATGGTTCAGGTTAGGGTTAGGGTTAGGGTTAGGGTGAGGGTGAGGATGAGGGTTAGTGTTAGGTTAGAGTTAGTGTTAGGGTGAAGGTGAACGTGAGTATTAGTGTGTGGGTTAGGGTTTGGGTTACTATTAGGGTAAGGATGAGAGTGAGAAGTAGGTTTAGGATTAGTGTTAGATTTAGGGTTAGCCTTAGGGTGAGCGTGAGGGTGAGGATTAGGGTTAGGGATAGGGTTAGGGTAAGGGTGAGGGTTAGGGTTAGGGTGATATTTAGGGTTAGTGTTAGGGTTAGGGTGAGTTTTAGGGTTAGGGGTAGGGTTAGGTTTAGGGTTAGGGTTGGGGTGAGTGTTAGGTTTAGGTTTAGGCTTATACTGTGAATGAGGGTGAGGGTGATGGTTAGGTTTAGGGTGAGGCTTAGTGTTAGGGTTAGGATGAGGGTTATGTTTAGGGTGAGGGTGTGGGTCATAGTGAGAGTGAGGGTTAGGTTGTGGGTGAGGGTTGAGGTTAGGTTGAGGGTTAGGTTGACTGTGAGGGTGAGGACTAGGGTTAGGTTTAGGGTGAGGTTTAGGGTTAATTTTAGCGTTAGGGTGAGTGTTAGGGTAGGGTGATGGTTAGGGTTAGGGTTATCATTAGGATTAGTGAGAGGGTTAGGGTTAGGGTACTGTTAGGGTGAGGGTGAGGGTTAGGGTTAGGGATAGGTTGAGGGTTAGGGAGAAGGTTAGGGTTAATGCTAGGGTTAGGGTTAGGGTTAGGATGAGGGTGAGGGTTAGGGTTAGTGTTAGGATTAGGGTAAGGATTAGGGTGAGTGTTAGTGTTAGGGTTAGGTTTAGGGTGAGTGTTAGTGTGAGTGTTAAGTTTAGGATTAGTGTTAGGATTAGGGTTAGGCCTAGCGTGAGAGTGAGGGTGAATGTGAGAGTTAGTTTGTGGGTGAGGGTTAGGGTTAGGGTGAGGGTGAGGCTTAGGTTTAGGATTAGGGTTAGGCATAGGGTTAGGGTTAGGATTAGGGTTAGGGTGAGGTTTAGGGTGAGGTTTATGGTTAGGGTTAGGATTAGGATTAGTTTGAGGGTTAGGGGGAGGGTAAGGGTTAGGGTCCTGGTTAGGGATCGGGTTAGGGTTATGGTCAGGTTTTGGGTGCAGGTTAGAGTCAGGTTTAGGGTGAGGATTGGGCTGACGTGTAGTGTAAGGATTAGGTTGGGGGTTAGATTTCCTGTAAGAGTTAGGGTTAGGGTTAGTGGTAGGGTGAAGTTTAGGGTTAGGGTTAGGGTGAGGGTGAGGGTTAGGCTGAGGGGTAGGGTAAGGGTTAGGGTGAGTGTTAGATTTAGTGTGAGGCTTAGGGTTAGGGTTAGGGTTAGTGTTAGGGTGAAGGTTAGGGTTAGGGTGAGGGTGAGGGTTAGGCTGAGGGATAGGGAAAGGGTTGGGGTGAGAGTTTGGGTTAGGGTTAGGTTATTGTTAGTTTTAGGGTGAGGGTGAGGGTGAGGTTGAGGGTGTGGGTGAGGTTTAGGGATAGGGTTAGTTTTAGCATGAGGGTGAGATTGAGGATTAGGTTTAGCATTAGGATTAGGGTTAGGGTTAGGCTGAGGATGAGAGTGAGGGGTAGGGGGAGGGTAGGGTTAAAGTTAGGGTTAGGGTAAGTTTAGGGTGAGGGTTAGGGTTAGGGTTAGGGTTAGGGTTATTGTTATGTTTAGGGTAAAGGTGAGGGTGAGGGGGAGGGGGAGGTTTTTGGTTAGGGTTTGTTTTAGTTTGAGGGTGAGAGTGAGGGTTAGGGTTAGGATTAGGATTACGGTTAGCATTAGGATGAGGTTGCGGTTGAGGGTGAGGGAGAAGATTAGTGTTAGGGTTAGGTTTAGGGTGAGGGTTAGGGTGAGGTTTTGAGTGATGGGAAGGTTTAGAGTTCGGGTTAGGGTTAGGGTGAGGGTGAGGGTTAGGGTTAGGATTAGGGTTAGGGTTAGGTTTAGGCTGAGGGTGAATGTGAGTTTGAGGGTTGGAGTTAGGTTTGGGTTAAGGTTAGGGTGAGGGCTCTTGTGAGATTGAGGGTTAGGGTGAGGGTGAGGGTGAGTGTGAGGGTGAGGGTGAGGTAAGGATTAGGGTTAGGGTTAGGGTGAGGGTGAAGGTTAAGGTTAGGGTGAAGGTGAGGGTTAGGGTGAGGGTTAGAGTAAGAGGTAGGGTGAGGATTAGTATGAGGGTGAGGGTTAGGGTCAGGGTGAGGGTTAGGGTTAGGGTTAGGGTGAGGGCTAGGGTGAGGGTGCGGCTTAGGCTGAGGGTGAAGGTGAGGGTGAGGGTGAGTGTGAGGGTTAGGGTTAGTGTAAAGTTTTAGTTTAGGGTTAGGGTAAGGATTAATGTGACTTGAGGTTTAGGGTGACTGTAAGTGTTTGGGTGAAGGTTAGCGCTAGGGTTAGGGTGAGGGTTATGGTGAGGGTGAGGTTTAGTGTGACCGTGAGTGTTAGGGTGAGGGTGACCTTTCGGGTTAGGGTTAGGGTGAGGGTGAGTGTTATGGTTAGGTTAGGGTAAGGGTTAGGGTGAGGGTGAGGGTGAGGGTGAGTGTTAGTGTCTGGGTTAGTGTTAGGGTTAGAATTAGGATAAGGATGAGAGGGAGAGTTAGGTTTAGGATTTGTGTTAGATTTAGGGTTAGGCTTAGGATGAGGGTGAGGTTGAGGTTTAGGGTTAGGGATAAGGTTAGGGTAAGTGAAAGGATTAGGGTTAGGGTGATGCTTAGGGTTAGTGTTAGGGTTAGGGTGAGGGTTAGGGTTAAGGTGAGTGTTAGTTTAGGGTTAGGGATAGGTTGAGTGTTAGGGTTTGGGTTAGGCTTAGGCTGTGAATGAGGCTTAGGGTGAGGGTGAGGGTTAGGTTTAGGGTGAGGCTTAGGGTTATAGTTAGGGTGAGGATTATATTTAGGGTGATATTTAGGGTGAGGGTGAGGGTCATGGTGAGAGAGACGGTAAAGGTGTTTGTGAGGGTTATGGTTAGGGTGAGGGTTAGGTTGACGGTGAGAGTGAGGATTAGGTTTTGTTTTAGGGTGAGGGTTAGGGCAAGTTTAAGGGAGTGTTAGTGTGAGGGTTAGGGTTAGGGTTAGCATTAGGATTAGTGTGAGGGTTAGGGTTAGAGTTAGGGTGAGTTTAAGTGTTAGGGTGAGGGTTAGGGTTAGGGTTACGCTGTGAATGAGGTTGAGGGAGAGGGTGAAGGTTAGGTTTAGGGTGAGGCTTAGGGTTAGGGTTAGTGTGTGGGTTATGTTTAGTGTGATGTTTAGGGTGAGGGTGAGGGTCATGGTGAGCGTGAGGGTTAGGGTGTGGGTGAGGGTTAGGGTTAGGTTTAGGGTTAGTTTGAGGGTTAGTGTGAGGGTTAGGGTTAGGTTTAGCATTAGGATTAGTGTGAGGGTTAGGGTTAGGGTTCGGGTTAGGGTTAGGGTTAGGGTAAGTGTTAGGGTGAGGCTAGGATTAGGGTGAGAGTTAGGGTTAAGGTTAGGGTTAGATTGAGGTTGAGGGTGAGAGTTAGGGTTGGGTGAGGGTTAGAGTTAGAGTGAGGGTTATGTTTGGATTAGGGTTAGAGTGAGGCTGAGGTTGAGGGTTAGGATTAGGATTAGGGTTAGGGTTGGGTTAGACTGAGGGTGAGGATGAGGGTGAGGGTGACGGTTTTTTTTAAAGTGAGGGTTAGGTTTAGGGTGAGGGTGAGGGTAAGTGAAAGGTTTAGGGTTAGGGGTAGAATGAGGGTTAGATTGAGGGGTAGGGTTATGGTTATGGTGAGGGTTACGATTACGTTGAAGGGTTAGGTTTAGGGTTAAGGTTACGGTTAGGGAGAGGGTAAGGTTTAGGTTAGTGTGAGGGTTTGGGTTAGGGTTAGGTTTAGGGTGAGGTTAAATGTTAGGATGAGTTTTAGGGTGAGGGTGAGAGTTAGGCTTAGGGTTATTGTTAGGATTAGTTTGGGGGTGAGGGTGAGGGCGAGAGTTAGTGTGAGGTTTAGTGTTAGGGTTAGGGTGAAGTTTTGAATGACAGTGAGGGTTAGGGTTAGGGTTAGGTTTAGGTTTAGTGTTAGGCTGAGGGTGAGGGTGAGTTTGAGGGTTAAGGTTAGGGTTAGGTTAAGGATAGGGTGAGGGCTATTGTGAGGGTGAGGTTTAGGGTGATTGTGAGGGTGAGGGTGAGGTTTTCATTTAGGTAAGTGTTAGGGTTAGGGTTAGGATGAGGATTTGGTTGAGGGAGAGGGTTTGTGTGAGAGTTAGGGTTAGGGTGAGGGATAGGTTAGGGTGATATTAAGGATGAGCGTGAGGTTTAGGTTGAGGGTGAGGGTTCGGGTGCGGGTTAGGGTTACAGTTAGAGTTTGGTTGAGGGCTAGGGAGAGGGTGAGGGTTAGGGTTAGGGTTAGGGATAGGGTGAGAATTAGGGTTAGGGTTAGTTTTAGGGTGAGGGTTAGGGTGAGGGGAATGGTTAGGGTTAGGGTGAGGGTTAGTTTTAGTCTGAGGGTGAGGGTTAGGGTTAGGGTTAGGGTTAGTGTGAGGTTAAGGTTTAGGGTGAGGTTCAGGGTGAGATTGAGGGTTAGGGTTTGGGTGAGAGTTAGGTTTATGATGAGGGTTAGGGTGATTGTGAGGGTTAGGGGAAGTGTGAGGATTAGGGTTAAGTTTAGGGTGAGGGTTATCTTTAGGGTGATGTTTAGCGTGAGGGTGAGGGTCAGGGTGAGAGTGAGGGTTAGGGTGTGGTTGAGGGTTGGGGTTATGGTGAGTGTTGGGGTTATGGTGAGGGTTAGGGTTAAGGTTAGGTTTAGGGTGAGGGTTAGGTTTAGGGTGAGGGTTAGGGTGAGTTTTAGGGTTAGGGTGAGGGTTAGCTTTAGGTTTAGGGTGAGGGTTATGTTTAGGGTTATGTTTAGCATGAGGGTGAGGGTCAGGGTGAGAGTGAGGGTTAGGGTGTGGGTGAGGGTTAGGATTATGGTGAGGGTTAGGGTGATGTTGAGGGTTTGGTTGAGGGTGAGTGTTAGGTTTAGGTTTAGGGTGAGGGTTAGGTTTAGGGAGAGTGTTAGGGTGAGGGTAAGTGTTAGGGTGAGCGTTAGGTTAGGGTGAGAGTTAGAGTTAGGTTAGGGTTAGATTGAGGTTGAGTGTGAGGGTTAGGGGTGCGTGAGGATTAGAGTTAGAGTGAGGGTTATGGTTGTATTAGGGTTAGAGTTAGGGTGAGGGTGAGGGTGAGCGTTAGGGTTAGGTTTAGTTTTAGGGTTAGGGTTAGATTGAGGGTCAGTGTGAGGGTGCGGGTGATGGTTTTTTTAAGGTGAGGGTTAGGGTTAGAATGAGGGTGAGGGTAAATGAATTGGTTAGGGGGAGGGGTAGGATGAGGGTTCGATTGAGGGGTAGGGTTATGGTTAGGGTGAGGGGTAGGATTACTGTAAGGGTTAGGGTTAGGGTTTAAGTTACGGATAGGGAGAGGTTAAGGGTTAGGTTAGTGTGAGGGTTAGGGTAGGGTTAGTTTTAGGTGAGGGTAAGGGTTTGGGTGATGTTTAATCTGAGGGTGAGAGTTAGGATTAGGGTTAGTTTTAGGATTAGTGTGTGGGTGAGGGTGAGGGTGAGAGTTACTGTTAGGTTTAGGGTTAAGGTTAGGGTTAGGGTTAGGGTGAGGTTTTGAGTGAGGGTGAGGGTTAGGGTTAGGGTTAGTGTTAGTGTGAGGGTGAGGGTTTGGGTTGGGATTAGTCTTAGTGTTAGTGTTAGGCTGAGGGTGAGGGTGAGTTTGAGGGTTAAGCTTAGGGTTGGGTTAAGGTTAGGGTGAGGGCTATTTTGTGGGTGAGGGTTAGGGTGAGGGTGAGGGTGAGTGTGAGGTTTTCCGTTAGGTAAGTGTTAATGTTAGGGTTAGGGTGAGGATTTGGTTGAGGGAGAGGGTTAGTGTGAGGGTTAGGGTTATGGTGAGGGTTAGGGTTAGAGTTAGGGTGAGGGATAGCTTTAGGATGATGTTAAGGATGAGTGCGAGGTTTAGGTTGAGGGTGAGGGTGAGGGTGCGGGTTAGGGTTTCATTTAGAGTTAGGTTGAGGGATAGGGTGAGTATGAGGGTTAGGGTTAGTGTTGGGGATAGGGTGAGAATTAGAGTTAGGGTTAGGGTTAGGGTGAGGGTTAGGCTGAGGGGAATGGTTAGGGTTAGGGTGAGGTTTAGGTTTAGTCTGAGGGTTACGATTAGGGTTAGGGTTAGTGTTAGTGTGAGGTTAAAAGTTAGGGTGAGGGTCAGGGTGAGAGTGAGGGTTAGGGTGTGTGTGAGAGTTAGAGTTATGGTGAGGGTTAGGGTGATGGTGAGGGTAGGGTGAGTCTGAGGATTAGGGTTAGGTTTAGGGTGAGGGTTATGTGTAGGGTGATGTTCAGCTTGAGGGTGAGGGTCAGGGTGAGAGTGAGGGTTAGGGTGTGGGTAGGGTTAGGGTTATGGTGATGGTTAGGGTGATGGTGAGGGTTACGGTGAGGGTGAGGTTTAAGGTTAGGTTTAGGGTGAGGGTTAGGTTTAGGGTAAGGGTTAGGGTGAGAGTTAGGGTTTGGGTGAGGGTTAGGTTTAAGTTTAGGGTGAGGGTTAGTTTTAGGGTGATGTTTAGCATGAGGGTGAGGGTCAGAATAAGAGTGAGGGTTAGGGTGTGGGTGAGGGATAGGTTTATGGTGAGGGTTAGGGTGATGGTGAGTGTTTGGGTGAGGGTGAGGTTCAGGTTTAGGTTTAGGGTGAGGGTTAGGTTTAGGGTAAGGGTTAGGGTGAGGGTAAGTGTTAGGGTGAGGGTTAGCGTTAGCGTGAGTGTTAGAGTTAAGGATAGGGTTAGATTGAGGTTAAGGGGCATGGTTAGGGTTGGGTGAGGATTAGAGTTAGAGTGAGGGTTATGGTTGTATTAGGGTTAGAGTTAGGGTGAGGGTGAGGGTTAAGGTTAGGTTTAGGTTTAGGGTTAGGGTTAG
Source organism: Dipodomys merriami (assembly GCF_024711535.1). Taxonomy (NCBI): domain Eukaryota; kingdom Metazoa; phylum Chordata; class Mammalia; order Rodentia; family Heteromyidae; genus Dipodomys; species Dipodomys merriami. The sequence goes on along the minus strand of NW_027203726.1, from coordinate 44,875 downwards.
ACTGAGGGTCAGGGTGAGGGTGAGGGTGATGTTTTTTTTTTTAAAGTGAGGTTTAGGTTTAGAGTGAGGGTGAGGGTAAACGAAAGGGTTAGGGTTAGGGGTAGGTTGAGCGTTAGATTGAGTGGTAGTGTTATGGTTAGTGTGAGGGTTAGGGTTACTGTGAGGGTTAGGGTTAGGGTTAAGGTTAGGGTTAGGTAGAGGGTAAGAGTTAAGTTAGTGTGAGGTTTAGGGTTAGGGTTAGGTTTACTGTGAGGGTAAGGGTTAGGGTGAGGTTTAGTGTGAGGTTGAGAGTTAGTCTTAGGGTTAGTGTTAGGATTAGTGTGTGCGTGAGGGTGAGGGTGAGAGTTAGTGTGAGGTTTAGGGTTAGGGTTAGGGATAGGGTTAGGGTGAGGTTTTGAGTGAGGATGAGGGTTAGGTTTAGGGTTAGGGTTAGTGTTAGCGTGTGGGTTAGGGTTGGGATTAGGGTTAGGGTTAGGGTTATGCGGAGGGTGAGGGTGAGTTTGAGGGTTCGGTTAGGGTTGGGTTAAAGTTAGGGTGAGGGCTATTGTGAGGGTGAGGGTTAGGGTGAGGGTGAGAGTGAGGGTGAGGTTTTCCGTCAGATAAGTGTTAGTGTTAGGGTTAGGGTGAGGATTTGTTTGAGGGAGATGGTTAGTGTGACGGTTAGGGTTATGGTGAGGGTTAGGGTTAGGGTGAGGGATAGGGTTAGGGTGATATTAAGGATGAGGGCTAGGGTTAGGTTGAGGCTGAGGGTGAGGGTGCGGTTTAGGGTTTCGTTTAGAGTTAGGTTGAGGATAGGATGAGTGTGAGGGTTAGAGTTAGTGTTAGGGGTAGGGTTAGAATTAGGTTTAGGGTCAGGGTTAGTGTGAGGGTTAGCTGAGGGGAATGTTTAGGGTTAGGGTGAGGGTTAGGTTTAGTCAGGGGGTTAGGGTGAGTGTTAGGGTTATGGTTATTTTGAGGTTAAGCATTAGGGTGAGGGTTAGGGTGAGTGTGAGGGCTACGTTTAGGCTGAGGGTTAGTGTGAGGGTTAGGGTTAGGGTGAGGTTTAGGTTTAGGGTTAGGGTTAGGGTGAGGGTTATGTTAAGGATGATGTTTAGAGTGAGGGTGAGGGTCAGGGTGAGAGTGAGGGTTAGGGTGTGGGTGAGGGTTAGGTTTAGGGTTAAGGTGACGGTGAAGTTTAGGGTGAGGGTGAAAATTAGGGTTATGGTTAGGGTGAGGGTTAGCGTTAGTTTTAGGGTTAGGTTGAGGGTCAGTTTGAGGGTTAGGGTTAGGGTTAGTATTAGGATTATTGTGAGGGTTAGGGTTAGGGTTAGGTTTAGGGTGAGGGTAAGGTTTAGGGTGGGGGTTATGATTAGGGTGAGAGTTAAGGTTAAGGTTAGGGTTAGATTGAGGTTGAGGGTGAGGGTTAGATTTGGGTGAGGGTTAGAGTTAGAGTGAGGTTTATGGTTGGATTAGGGTTACTCTAACCCTAGGGTGAGGGTGAGGGTGAGTGTTAGGGTTAGGATTAGGGTTAGGGTTAGGGTTAGACTGAGGGTGAGGGTGACGGTGAGGGTGACGGTTTTTTTTAAGGTGAGGGTTAGGGTTAGGATGAAAGTGAGGGTAAGCGACAGGGTTACGGTTAGGGGTAGGATGTGGGTTAGATTGAGGAGTAGGGTTATGCTTAGGGTGAGGGTTAGGGTTACTGTGAGGTTTAGGGTTAGGGTTAAGGTTAGGGTTAGGGAGAGGGAAAGGTTTAGTTTTGTGTGGGGGTTAGAGTTAGGGTTTGGTTTAGGGTGAGGGTAAGGGTTAGGGTGATGTTTAGGGTGAAGGTGAGAGTTAGGCTTAGGTGTAATGTTAGGATTAGTGTGTGGGTGAGGGTGAGGGTGAGAGTTAGTGTGAGGTTTAGGGTTAGCGTTAGTGTTAGGTTGAGGGCTAGGTTGAGGGTGACGGTTAGGTTTAGGTTTTGGGATAGGGTGAGAATTAGGGTTATCGTCAATGTTAGGGTGGGGGTTAGGCTGAGGGGAATGGTTAGGGCTAGGGTGAGGGTTAGGTTAAGTCTGAGGTTTAGGGTTAGGGTTTGGTTTAGTGTGAGGTTAAGGTTTAGGGTGAGGGTTAGGGTGAGGGTGAGGGCTAGGGTTAGGGTTAGGGTGAGGGTGAGGTTTAGGGTAAGTTTTAGGGTGAGTGTTAGGGTGAGGGTGAGGGTTAGGGTGAGGGTTAGGTTTAGGGTTAGGTTTAGGATGAAATTTAGATTTAGGGTTATGTTTCGGATGTGAGTGATAGTGAGGGTGAGAGTGAGGGTTAGGTTTAGGCTGAGGCTGAGAGAGGGTTAGGGTTAGAGTGAGGGTTATGTTTAGGGTGATGTTTAGGGTGAGGGTGATGGTCAGGGTGAGAGGGAGGGTTAAGGTGTGGGTGAGGGTTAGGTTTAGGTGAGAGTAAGGATGACGGTGAAGTTTATTGTGAGGGTGAGGATTAGGGTTAGTTTAGGGTGAGTGTTACCCTTAGTTCTAGGGTTTGGGTGAGGGTTAGGGTTATTGTTAGGTTTAGGGTGAGGGTAAGGGATAGGGTGAGGGTGAGGTTTAGGGTGAGAGTTAGGGTTAAGGTTAGGGGTAGATTGATGTTGAGGTTGAGGGTTAGCGTTGGGTGAGGTTTAGAGTTAGAGTGAGGGTTATGGTTGGATTAGGGTTAGAGTTAGGGTGAGGGTGAGGGTGAGGGTGAGGTCTAGGGTTAGGGTTAGGGTTAGGGTGAGGGTGAGGTTTAGGGTAAGTTTTAGGGTGAGTGTTAGGGTGAGGGTTAGGGTTAGGGTGAGGGTTAGGTTTAGGGTTAGATTTAGGATGAAATTTAGATTTAGGATTAGGTTTCGGATGTGAGTGAGAGTGAGGGTGAGAGTGAGGGTTAGGTTTAGGTTGAGGCTGAGGGAGGGTTAGGGTTAGAGTGAGGGTTATGTTTAGGTTGATATTTAGGGTGAGGGTGATGGTCAGGGTGAGAGTGAGGGTTAGGGTGTGGGTGTGGGTTAGGTTTAGGTGAGAGTCAGGATGACGCTGAAGGTTATTGTGAGGGTGAGAATTAGGGTTAGGTTTAGGGTGAGCGTTATCGTTAGTTTTAGGGTTTGGGTGAGGGTTAGGGTTAGGGTTAGTGTTAGGTTTAGGGTGAGGGTAAGGGATAGGGTGAGGGTGAGGTTTAGGGTGAGAGTTAGGGTTAAGGTTAGGGGTAGATTGATGTTGAGGTTGAGGGTTAGCTTTGGGTGAGGTTTAGAGTTAGAGTGAGGGTTATGGTTGGATTAGGGTTAGAGTTAGGTTGAAGGTGAGGTTGAGGGTGAGTGTGAAGGTAAGGGTAATGGTGAGGGTTAGGGTGAGGGTGAGTGTTAGGTTTAGGGTTAGGCTTAGAGTGAGTGTGAGGGTGAGGTTAGGGTTAAGTTTAGGGTGAGGATTAGGTTTAGGGTGAGGGTTAGGTTGAGGATTATGGTTATTGTTAAGGATAGGGTGGGGGTGAGGTTTAAGCTGAGGTTTAGCTTGAGGGTGAGGGTGAGGGTTAGGGTTAAGGAAAGGGTGAGGGTGAGGGTTAGGGTTGGAGTTAGGGTTAGGGTTAGGTTTAGGGTTAGGCTGAGGGTGACAATGAGTGTGAGGGTAAAGTTTAGGCTTATGGTTAGGGTGAGGGTTAGGGTAAATGTGAGGGTTAGGGTGAGTGAGAGGTTTAGGGTTAGGGTTAAGTTTAGGGTGAGGGTTAGGGTGAGGTTTAGGTTTAAGGTTAGGTTAGGCTTAGGGTGAGGGTTAGGGTGAGAGTGACAGTTAGTTTTAGGATTAGTGTTAGGTTGAGGGTTAGGCTTAGGGTGAGGGTGAGGGTGAGGTTTAGGGTTAGGGATAGGGTTAGGGTTAGGTTGAGGGTTGGGGATAGGGTGAGGGTTAGGTTTAGGGTTAGGGTTAGTGTTAGGGTTAGGTTTAGGATGTGGGTGAGGGTGAGGGTGAGGGTGAGGGTAAGGTTTAGGGTGAGTCTTAGGGTGAGGGTTAGGGTGATGGTTACATTTATGGTGATGTTTAGCCTGAGGGTGAAGGTCAGGGTGAGAGTGAGAGTTATGGTGTGGGTTAGGGTTAGGGTTAGGGTGAGGGTTAGGGTGACAGTGAGGGTTAGGGTGAGTGTGAGGATTAGGGTTAGGGTTAGTGTGAGGGTTAGGGTTAGTTTTAGGGTTAGGTTGAGGGTTAGTGTTAAGGTTAGCATTAGGATTAGTGTGAGGGTTAGGGTTACGTTTAGGTTTAGGTTTAGGGTAAGGGTTAGGGTGAGGGTATGGGTTAGGGTAAGAGTTAGGGTTAAGTTTAGGGTTAGATTTTGGCTGAGGGTGAGGGTTAGGGTTGGGTGAGGGTTAGAGTTAGAGTGAGAGTTAGGGTTGGATTAGGGTAATACTTAGGGTGAGGGTGGGGGTTAGGTTTACTATTAGGGTTAGTGTTAGGGTTAGACTGAGGGTGAGGATGAGGCTGAGATTGGCGATTTGAGTTAGGGTGAGGGTGAAGTTGAGGGTAAGCGTGAGTGTTTGGGTTAGGGGTAGAATGACAGTAGGTTGAGGGGTAGGGTTATGGTTAGGGTGAGTGTTAGGGTTATTATGAGGTTTAGGGTTAGGCTTAGGGAGAGGGTAAGGGTTAGCATGAGGGTTAGGTTGAGGGTGAGGGTTATTTTTAGGTTTAGGGTGAGGGTTACTTTGAAGTTTAAGATTAGTTTTAGGATTAGGGTTAGTGTGAGGATTAGGGTGATTGTAAGGGCTGGGTGAGCATTAGGTAGAGTGAGGGTTAGGGTTAGGGTTAGGTTTAGGGTGAGGCATAGGGTGAGGGTTAGGGTTAGGGTTATTGTTAGGGTGAGGGTTAGGGTCACGTTGAGGGTTAGGTTTATGGTGAGGGTTTGGGTTAGGGTGAAGTTTAGGGTTAGGGTTAGGCTAAGTGTTAGGGCGAGACTTAGGGTTAAGGTTAGGGTTATATAGAGGTTGAGAGTGAGAGTTAGGGTTGGGTGAGGGTTAGAGTTAGAGTGAGGGTTAGGGTTGATTAGGGTTAGAGTTAGGGTGAGGGTGAGGGTGAGGTTTAGGGTTAGGATTAGGGTTAGACTGAGGGTGAGGGTGAGGGTGAGGTTTAGAGTTAGAGTTAGGTTTAGGGTGAAGGTGAGAGTCAGTTTTAGGGTTAGGATTAGGATTAGGGTTAGGCTTAGGCTAAGGTTGAGTGTGAGAGTAAGAGGGAGGGTTAGGTTGAGGGTTAGGTTTCAGGTTAGGGTTAGGGTGTGGGTGAGGTTTAGTGTTAGGGTCAGGTTTACGGTTAGGGTGAGGGTTAGGGTTAGGTTTAGAGTTAGGGTGACGGTGTGGGTGAGGGTGAGGGTTAGGGTGAGGGCTAGGGTTAGGGTTAGGTTGAAGATGAGGTTTAGGTTTAGGGTTAATGTTAGGGTTAGGTTCAGTCTGAGGTTGAGGGTGAGGTTGAGGGTTTGGGATTAGTGTGAAGGTTAGGGTGAGGGCTAGGATGAGGGTCAGGGTTAGAGTGAGGGTGAGGCTTTCGGTTAGGTAAGGGTTAGTTTTAGGGTTAGGTTGAGGATTAGGGTGAGGGTAAGGGTATGGGTGAGGGTTAGGGTTAGGTTGAGGGTTAGGTTAGTATTAGGGTGAGGGTTAGGGTTAGGTTCAGGGTGACGTTTAGGATGAGGTTGAGTGTTAGGGTGAGGGTGATGGTTCGGGTGAGGGTTAGGGATAGGGTTAGAATTAGGGTGAGGGCTAGGGTGAGGTTGAGAGTTAGGGTTAGGGTTAGGGATAGGGTGAGAATTAGGGTTAGGGTTAGGGTTAGGGTGAGGGTTAGGCTGAAGGGTAGTGTTAGGGTTAGGGTGAGGGTTACCTTTAATCTGAGGGTTAGGGTTAGGGTAGCATTAGGTTTAGGCTTCGGGTAAGGGTTAGGGTGACCTTAAGGGTCCGGATGAGGGTTAGTTTTGCATTAGGGTTAGGGTGAGGGATAAGGTTATGGTTAGGGTTAGGATTATGGTTAATGTGTGGGTGAGCGTTAGGATTAGGGTAAGGTTGAGGGTTAGGATTAGGGTTAGCATTAGGGTGAGGGTGAAGGTAAGGCTGAGGGTTAGGGTGAGGGTGAGGGTGAGGGTAAGGGTTTGGTTTAGGGTTAGGGTTAGGGTGAGGGTGAAGGTTAGGGTTCGGATTAGGGTGAGGGTTAGGGTTAGGCTGAGGGTGAGTGTGAGAGTGAGGGTGAGGGTTAATGTTAGGGTTAGGGTGAAGGCTAGGGTTAGTGTGAGTCTTAGGGTGAGGGTGAGGGTAAGGGTTAGGTTGAGGGGTAGTTTGAGGGTGAGGGTAAGGTTTAGGGATAGGATGAGTGTTAGGGTGAAGATTAGGGTTAATGCTAGGGTTAGGGTTAGGGTAAGGTTTAGGGTGAGGTTTAGGGTTAGGGTGAAGTTTAGGGTTAGGGTGAGGCTGAGGGTTTGGATTAGGTTAAGTTCAGGTGTAGTGTGAGGGTGAGGGTAGGGTTAGGCTTAGGGTGAGGGTAAGGTTTACGTTTAGGGTTAGGTTTAGGGTTAGGGTGAGGGGTAGATTTAGGGTTAGTGTGAGGTTTAGGTTTAGTGTGAATGGTAGGTTTAGGGTTAGGGTTAGTGTTAGGATGAGTGTAAGGATTAGGGTGAGGGTTAGTGTTAGGGTTATGTTTAGGGTGAGTGTTAGGGTGAATGTTAAATTTAGGATTAGTGTTAGGATTAGGTTTAGGCCTAGGGTGAGTGTGAGTGTGAGGGTGAGGGTTAGGTTGTGGGTGAGGTTTAGGGTTAGGGTGAGCGTGAGTCTTAGGTTTAGGATTAGGGTTAGGCTGAGGGTTAGGGTTAGGGTTAGGGTGAGGGTGAGGTTTAGGGTGAGGTTTAGTGTTTGGGTTAAGCTTAGGATTAGTTTGAGGGTTAGGGGGAGGGTAAGGGTTAGGGTCCTGGTTAGGGATCGGGTTAGGGTCATGGTTAGGTTTAGGGTACATTTTAGAGTCAGGGTTAGGGTGAGGTTTAGGCTGAGGGGTAGGGTAATGGTTAGGGTGAGGGTTAGATTTCGTGTATGGGTTAGGGTTAGGGTTAGTGTTAGAGTGAAGTTTAGGGTTAGATTTAGGATGAGCGTGAGGGTTAGGCTGAGGGGTAGGGTAAGTGTTGGGGGGAGGGTTAAGGTTAGGGTTAGGGTTATTGTTAGGGTTAGTGTGAGGTTGAGGGTGAGGTTGAGAGTGAGGGTGAGGTTGAGTGTGAGGGTTAGGGTGAGGGTGATGGTTAGGATTTGGTTTAGAGTTAGAGTTAGGGTTAGGCTTAGGATTAGTGTGAAGGTTAGCGTGAGGGTAAGGGTTAGGGCTAGGGTTAGGGTGAGGGTTAGGATTATGGTTAGGTTTAGGGTGCATGTTAGGGTCAGGTTTAGGGTGAGGGTTAGGCTGAGGGGTAGGGTAAGTGTTACGGTGAGTGTTAGATTTAGTGTGAGACTTAGGGTTAGGGTTAGTGTTAGGGTGAAAATTAGGGTTATTGTGAGGGTGAGGTTTAGGGTTAGGATTAGGGTTAGGGTTAGGGTTAGACTGAGGGTGAGGGTGAGGGTGAGGTTTAGAGTTAGAGTTAGGTTTAGGGTGAGGGTGAGAGTGAGTTTTAGGGTTAGGATTAGGATTAGGGTTAGGCTTAGGCTAAGGTTGAGTGTGAGAGTAAGAGGGAGGGTTAGGGTGAGGATTAGGTTTCGGGTTAGGGTTAGGGTGTGGGTGAGGTTTCGGGTTAGGGTCAGGTTTAGGGTTAGGGTGAGGGTTAGGGTTAGGTTTAGATTTGGGGTGAAGTTGTGGATGAGGTTGAGGGTTAGGGTGAGGGTTAGGGTTAGGGTTAGGGTGAAGGTGAGATTTAGGTTTAGGGTTAGTGTTAGGGTTAGGGTTAGGCTGAGGTTGAGGGTGAGGTTGAGGGTTTGGGATTAGTGTGAAGGTTAGGGTGAGGACTAGGGTGAGGGTCAGGGTTAGGGTGAGGGTGAGGCTTTCGGTTAGGTAAGGGTTAGTTTTAGGGTTAGGTTGAGGATTAGGGTGAGGGTAAGTGTAAGGGTGAGGGTTAACGTTAGGGTTAGTGTTAGGATAGTGTTAGGGTGAGGGTTAGGGTTAGGTTCAGGGTGACGTTTAGAATGAGGTTGAGTGTTAGGGTTAGGGTGATGGTTCAGGTGAGGGTTAGGGATAGGGTTAGAATTAGGGTGAGGCCTAGGTGAGGTTGAGGGTTAGGGTTATGTTTAGGGATAGGGTGAGAATTAGGGTTAGGGTTAGGGTTAGGGTGAGGATTAGGCTGAGGGGTAGGGTTAGCATTATGGTGAGGGTTACGTTTAATCTGAGGGTTAGGGTTAGGGTAGCGTTAGGTTTAGGGTTAGGGTAAGGGTTAGGGTGATCTTTAGGGTCCGGATGAGGGTTAGTTTTGCATTAGAGTTAGGGTGAGGGATACGTTTATGGTTAGGGTTAGGGTTATGGTTAATGTGAGGGTGAGTGTTAGGATTAGGGTGAGGTTGAGTGTTAGGATTAGGGTTAGCGTTAGGGTGAGGGTGAATGTAAGGCTGAGGGTTAGGGTGAGGGTGAGGTTGTGGGTGAGGGTGTGTTTTAGGGTTAGGGTTAGGGTGAGGGTGAAGGTTAGGGTTCGGATTAGGGTGAGGGTAAGTGTTAGGCTGAGGGTGAGTGTGAGAGTGAGGTGAGGGTTAATGTTAGGGTTAGGGTGAAAGCTATGGTCAGTGTGAGTCTTAGGGTGAGGGTGAGGCTAAGGGTTACGTTGAGTATTAGTTTGAGGGTGAGGGTAAGGTTTAGGGATAGGATGAGTGTTAGGGTGAAGATTAGGGTTAATGCTAGGGTTAGGGTTAGGGTAAGGTTTAGGGTGAAGGTTAGGGTTAGGGTGAAGGTTAGGGTTAGGGTGAGGCTTAGGGTTTGGATTATGTTAAGTTGAGGGCAAGGGTGAGGGTGAGGGTGAGGGTTAGGCTTAGGGTGAGGGTAAGGTTTAGGTTTAGGGTTAGGTTTAGGGGTAGGGTGAGGGGTAGGTTTAGGGTTAGTGTGAAGTTTAGGTTTAGTGTGAGTGTTAGGTTTAGGGTTAGGGTTAGTGTTAGGATGAGGGTAAGGATTAGTGTGAGTTTTAGTGTTGAGGTTATGTTTAGGGTGAGTGTTAGGGTGAATGTTAAGTTTAGGATTAGTGTTAGGATTCGGCTTAGGCCTAGGGTGAGTGTGAAAGTGAGGGTGAGGTTTAGGTTGTGGGTGACGTTTAAGGTTAGGGTGAGCGTGAGTCTTAGGTTTAGGATTAGGGTTAGGCTGAGGGTTAGGGTTAGGGTTAGGGTGAGGGTGAGGTTTAGGGTAAGGTTTAGGGTTAGGGTTAGGCTTTGGATTAGTTTGAGGGTTAGGGGGAGTGTAAGGGTTAGGGTCCTGGTTAGGGATCGGGTTCAGGTTATGGTTAGGTTTAGGGTACATTTTAGAGTCAGGGTTAGGCTGAGGTTTAGGCTGAGGGGTAGGGTAATGGTTAGGGTGAGGGTTAGATTTCGTGTATGGGTTAGGGTTAAGGTTAGTGTTAGGGTGAAGTTTAGGGTTTGGGTTAGGGTGAGGGTGAGGATTAGGCTGAGGGGTAAGGTAAGTGTTGGGGTGAGGGTTAATGTTAGGGTTAGGGTTATTGTTAGGGTTAGGGTGAGGGTGATGGTTAGATTGAGGTTTAGGGTTAGAGTTAGGGTTAGGCTTAGGATTAGTGTGAAGGTTAGGGTGAGGAAAGGGTTAGGGTGAGGGTTAGGATTATGGTTAGGTTTAGGGTGCATGTTAGGGTTAGGTTTAGGGTGAGGGGTAGGGTAAGTGTTAGGGTGAGTGTTAGGTTCAGTGTGAGACTTAGGGTTAGGGTTAGTCTTAGGGTGAATGTTAGGGTTAGGGTGAGGGTGACGTTTAGGCTGAGGGATAGGGAAAGGGTTGTGGTGAGGGTTTGGGTTAGGATTAGGGTGATTGTTAGGGTTAGGGTGAGGGTGAGGGTGAGGTTGAGGGTGTGGTGAGTTTTAGGGATAGGGTTAGTTTTAGGGTGAGTGTGAGTTTGAGGATTAGGTTTAGGATTAGGATTAGGGTTAGAGTTAGGCTGAGGATGAGAGTGAGGGGTAGGGGGAGGGTAGGGTTACGTTTAGGGTTAGGGTAAGGGTTAGGATGAGGGTTAGCGTTAGGGTTGGGTTTAGGGTTATTGTTAGGGATAGGGTAAAGGTGAGCGGGAGTGGGAGGGGGAGGTTTGGGTTTAGGGTTTGGTTTAGGGTGAAGGTTAGGTTTAGGATTAGGATTACGGTTAGCATTCGGATGAGGTTGAGGGTGAGGGTGAGGGAGAAGGTTAGTGTTAGGGTTAAGGTTAGGGTGAGGGTGAGGGTGAGAGTTAGGTTAGTATGAGGGTTAGGGTTAGGGTGAGGGTTTGTGTGATGGTGAGGTTTAGGGTTAGGGTTAGGGTTGGGGTGAGGGTGAGTGTTAGGGTTAGGATTAGAGTTAGGGATAGGTTTAGGCTGAAGGTGAGGGTGAGTTTGAGGGTTAGGGTTAGGTTTGCGTTAAGGTTAGAGTGAGGGCTATTGTGAGAGTCAGGGTTAGGGTGAGGGTGAGGGTGAGTGTGTTTTTTTTTTTATTTTTTTACTTTATTTTATTTGAGAACATACTGTACAGAAGGGTTACAATTACATGGGCAGCATAATGCATACATTTCTTACCAAGCATTGCAGCCTCCTCCTTTGTTTACCCTTCACCTCCCTTCCCAGCCTTCCCCCTCCCCCCTCCCAATCATACCCCCCCACCGACATTGTAAAGCTGGTTTTCACATGACATTTTGAACTTCTCATTGTTGCAACAGTTCCACCTGAATCCTTAAACGACTTGTTTGTCCCCATCTCCTCCACATGTTATACTGATATCAAATATATTGAAAGCAGGGGTTACAGTGTGCAGGAGGGACATACAAAGCAACAAAGAAATAATCTTATAAATGCATTAGAAACACATGCATGAAAGAAACGAAAACATTAAAATACATATTTAAGGGTTCGTTTTCCTAACATCCCATTATCTGACCTTTGCCGCTTGACTCATACCTATACTAGTTATTGCAAATAAGGGAAACCATGGGACCTATGTTTCTTTGGGCATGGCTTACTTCACTTAATATAAATTTTTCCAAGCCTTTCCATTTCCTAACAAATGGGGAAATGTCATTCTTTCTGATGAAGTCATAGAATTCTATTGTGTATATATACCATATTTTCTTGATCCATTCATCTACTGAGGGGCAACTGCGTTGGTTCCATATCTTAGCTATGGTAAATAATGCGGCAATAAACATAGATGTGCTGGTGAGTGTTTTGTGGAGGTCAGGGTTAGGGTTAGGGTTAGGGTGAGGGTGAAGGTTAGGGATAGGGTGAAGGTGAGGGTTAGGGTTAGGGTTAGAGTAAGAGTTAGGGTGAGGATTAGTATGACGGTGAGGGTTAGGGGCAGGGTGAGGGTAAGGGTTAGGGTGAGGGCTAGGGTGAGGGTGAGGGTTAGGCTGAGGGTGAAGGTGAGGGTGAGGCTGAGGGTTAGGGTTAGCGTAAAGATTTAGTTTAGGGTTAGTGTGAGGATTAGGGTGACTTGAGGATTAGGGTGACTGTAAGTGTTAGGGTGAGGGTTAGCGCTAGGGTTAGGGTAAGGTTTAGGGTGAGGGTGAAGTTTAGTGTGAGCTTGAGGGTTAGGGAGAGGGTGACAGTTCGGGTTAGGGTTAGGGTTAGGGTGAGGGTGAGTGTTAGGGTTAGGTTAGAGTAAGGGTTAGGGTGAGGTTGAGGGTGAGGGTGAGTGTTAGTGTGTGGGTTAGGGTTAGGGTTAGCATTAGGGTAAGGATGAGAGGGAGAGTTAAGTTTAGGATTAGTGTTAGGTTTAGGGTTAGGCTTAGGGTGAGGGTGAGGTTGATGTTTAGGGTTAGGGATTGGGTTAGGGTAATGGTGAGGATTAGGGTTAGGGTGATGTTTAGGGTTAGTGTTAGGGTTAGGGTGAGGTTTAGGGTTAGGGTGAGGGTTAGGATTAGGGTTAGGGTTAGGGTGAGGGTTAGGGTTTGGGTTAGGCTTAGGCTGTGAATGAGCCTGAGGGTGAGGGTGAGGGTTAGGTTTAAGGTGAGGCTTAGGGTTATGGTTTGGGTGAGGGTTATGTTTAGGGTGATATTTAGTGTGACGGTGAGGGTCATGGTGAGAGTGAGGGTTAGGGTGTGGGTGAGGGTTAGGTTTAGGGTGAGGGTTAGGTTGACGGTGAGGGTGAGGATTAGGGTTATGGTTAGTGTGAGGGTTAGGGCAAGTTTTAGGCTTAGGTTGAGGTTTAGTGTGAGGGTTAGGGTAAGGGTTAGGGTTAGTGTGAGTGTAAGTGTTGGGGTGAGGGTTAGGGTTAGGGTGAGGCTTAGGGTTAGGGTTAGGTTGTGGGTTATGTTTAGAGTGATGTTTAGGGTGAGGGTGATGGTCATGGTGAGTGTGAGGGTTAGGGTGTGGGTGAGGGTAAGGGTTAGGTTTAGGGTTAGTTTGAGGGTTAGTGTGAGGGTTAGGGTTAGGGTTAGAATTAAGATTAGTGTGATAGTTAGGGTTAGGGTTAGGGTGAGGGTGTTGGTAAGTGTTAGGGTGAGGCTAGGGTTAGGTTGAGAGTTAGGGTTAAGGTTAGGGTTAGATTGAGGTTGAGGGTGAGAGTTAGGGTTGGGTCAGGGTTAGAGTTAGAGTGAGGGTTACGGTTGCATTAGGGTTAGATTTAGAGTGAGGGTGAGTGTGAGGGTTAGGGTTAGGATTAGGGTTAGGGTTTGGGTTAGACTGAGGGTGAGGGTGCGGGTGAGGGTGATGGTTTTATTTAATGTGAGGGTAAGGATTAGGGTGAGGGTGAGGGTAAGCGAAAGGGTTAGGTTTAGGCGTAGGATGAGGGTTAGATTGAGAGGTAAGGTTATGGTTAGGGTGAGTGTTAGGGGTATTGTGAGGGTTACGGTTAGGATTAAGGTTAGGGTTAGGGAGAGGGTAAGGCTTAGATTAGTGTGAGGGTTAGGGTTAGGGTTAGGTTTAGGGTGAGGGTAAATGTTAGGATGAGGTTTAGGGTAAGGGTGAGAGTTAGGCTTATTGTTTGTGTTAGGATTATTGTGGGTGTGAGGATGAGGGTGAGAGTTAGTGTCAGGTTTAGGTTTAGGTTTAGGGTTATGGTTAGGGTGAAGGTTTGAGTTAGAGTGAGGTTTAGGGTTAGGGTTAGGGTTAGGTTTAGGGTTAGGCTGAGGGTGAGGGTGAGTTGGAGGGTTAGGGTTAGAGTTGGGTTAAGGTTAGGGTGAGGGCTATTGTGAGCGTGAGGATTAGGGTGAGGATGAGGGTGAGGGTGAGGGTTTCGGTTAGGTAAGTGTTAGGGTTAGGGTTAGGGTGAGGATTTGGTTGAGGGTGATGGTTAGGGTGAGGGTTAGGGTTAGGGTTAGGGTGAGGGATAGGGTTAAGGTGACATTAAGGATGAGGGTGAGGGTTAGGGTGACGGTGAGTGTTCAGGTGCGGGTTAGGGTTCTGGTTAGTTAGGTTGAGGGCTAGGGAGAGGGCAAGGATTAGGGTTAGGGATAGGGATAGGGTGACAATTAGGGTTAGGGTTATTGTTAGGGTGAGAGGCTGAAGGGAATGGTTAAGGTTAGAATGAGGGATAGGTTTAGTCTGAGGGTTAGGTTTAGGGTTAGGGTTAGGGTTAGTGTGAGGTTAAGGGTTAGGGTGAGGGTCAGGGTGAGAGTGAAGGTTAGGGTGTGGGTGAGAGTTAGGGGTATGGTGAGGGTTAGGGTGATGGTGAGGGTTCGGGTGAGGGTTAGGTTTAGTTTTATGGTGAGGGTTAGGCTTAGGGAAACGGTTAGGGTGAGGGTTAGGGATAGGGTGATAGTTAGGTTTAGGGTTATGGTTAGGTTGAAGGTTAGGGATAGGGTTAGGCTTAGGCTGTGAGTGAGGGTGAGTGTGAGGGTGAGGGTTAGGTTTAGGGTGTGGCTTAGGGTTAGGGTTAGAGTCAGGCTTATGTTTAGGGTGATATTTAGGGTGAGAGTGAGGGTCAGAGTGAGAGTGAGGGTTAGGGTGTGGCTGAGGGTTAGGGGAAGGGTGAGGGTTAAGGTGAAGGTTATGTTTAGGGTTAGGGTTAGGGTTAGGATGAGGATGAGCATTAGGGTTAGTTTTAGGGTGTGGGTTAGGTTTAGGGTGAGGATTAGTTTACAGGTGAGGGTTAGGGTGAGGGTTAGGTTTAGGTTTAGGTTTAGGGTGAAAGTTAAAATTCGGGTTAGGCTTATGCTGTGAGTGAGGATGAGGGTGAGAGTGCGGGTTAGGTTTAGGGTGAGGCTTAGGGTTAGGGTTAGAGTGAGGGTTATGTTTAGGGTGATGTTTAGGGTAGGGTGAGTGTCAGGGTAAGAGTGAGGGTTAGGGTTTGGGTGCGGGTTAGGTTTACTGTGAGGGTCAGGATGACAGTGAGTGTTAGGGTGAGGGTGAGGATTAGGGTTAGGTTTAGGGTGAGGGTAAGGGTTAGGGTGAGGGTTAGGTTTAGGGTGAGAGTTAGGGTTAAGGTTAGGGTTAGATTGATGTTGAGGGTGAGGGTTTGGGTTGGATGAGGTTTAGAGTTAGAGTGAGTGTTATGGTTGGATTAGGGTTAGACTGAGGGTGAGGGTGAGGGTTAGGGTGAAGGAAAGGGAAAGGATGAGGGTTAGGGTGAGGGTGAGTTTTAGATTTAGTGTTAGGATTAGTGTGAGGGTGAGGGTGAGGGTTAGGGTTAAGTTCATGGTGAGGAATAGGTTTAGGGTGAGGGTTAGGGTTATTGTTAAGGATAGTGTGGGGGTGAGGTTTAAGCTGAGGTTTAGCGTGAGGGTGAGGGTTAGGGTTAGGGTAAGGGTGAGGATGAGGGTTAGCGTTAGAGTTAGGGTTAGGGTTAGACTGAGGGTGAAAATGAGGGTGAAGGTAAGTTTTAGGCTTAGGGTTAGGGTGAGAGTTAGGGTTAATGTGAGGGTTAGGATTAGGGTGAGGATAAGGGTTAGGTTGAGGGTTAGGGTGAGTAGGATGTTTAGGGTTAGGGCTAAGTTTAGGGTGAGGGTTAGGGTGAGGGTGAGGGTTAGGCTGAGGGGTAGGGTAACTGTTGGGGTGAGGGTTAGGGTTAGGGTTAGTGTTATTGTTAGGGTTAGGATGAGGTTGAGGGTGAGGTTGAAGGTGAGGGTGAGGTTTAGGGTTAGGGTTAGGGTGAGGGTGATGGTTAGGGTGAGGTTTAGGCTTAGGGTTAGGGTTAAGCTTAGGATTAGTGTGAGGGTTAGGGTGAGGGTACGGTTTAGGGCTAGGGTTAGGGTGAGGGTTAGGATTATGGTTAGGTTTAGGTTGCATGTTAGGGTCAGAGTTAGGGTGAGGGTTAGGTTGAGGGGTAGGGTAAGGGTGAGGGTGAGGGTTAGATTTAGTGTGAGGCTTAGGGTTAGGGTTACGGTTAGTGTTAGCGTGAATGTTAGGGTTAGGGTGAGTGTGAGTGTGAGTGTGAGGCTGAGGGATATGGAAAGGGTTGGGGTGAGGGTTTGGGTTAGGGTTAGGGTGATTGTTAGGGTTAGGGTGAGGATGAGGGTGAGGTTGAGGGTGTGGGTGAGGTTTAGGGATAGGGTTAATTTTAGGGTGAGGATGGGATTGCGGATTAGGTTTAGGATTAGGATTAGGGTTAGGGTTAGGCTGAGGAGGAGGGTGAGGGGTAGGGGGAGGGTTAGGGTTAAGTTTATGCTTAGAGTTATTGTTAGGGTTAGGGTAAAGGTGAGGGGGAGGCGGAGGGGGAGCTTTAGGGTTAGGGTTTGTTTTAGGGTGGGGGTGAGAGTGAGGGTTAGGTTTAGGATTAGGAGTAGATTTAGCATTAGGATGAGGTTGAGGGTGAGGGTGAGGGAGAAGGTTAGTGTTAGGTTTAGGTTTAGGGTGAGGCTGAGGGTGAGAGTTAGGTTAGTGTGAGGGTTAGTGTTAGGGTTAGGGTGAGGGTGAGGTTTAGGTTTAGTATTAGGGTTAGAGTTAGGTTTAGGCTGAGGGTGAGGGTGAGTTTGAAGGTTAGGGTTAGGGTTGGGTTAAGGTTAGGGTGAGGACTATTGTGAGAGTGAGGGTTAGGGTGAGGGTGAGGGTGAGGGGGAGTGTTTCGGTTAGGTAAGGGTTAGGCTTAGGGTTAGGCTTAGGGTGATTGTGAAGGTTAGAAATTGGGTGAGGGTGAGGGTTAGGGTTAGGGTTAGAGTTAGAGTAAGAGTTAGTGTGAGGATTAGTATGACGGTGAGGATTAGGGTCAGGGTGAGGATTAGGGTTAGGGTTAGGGATAGGGTTAGGGCTAGGGTTAGGGTGAGGGTTAGGCTGAGGGTGAAGGTGAGGGTGAGGCTGAGGGTTAGGGTTAGCGTAACGTTTTAGTTTAGGGTTAGTGTGAGGATTAGGGTGACTTGAGGATTAGGGTGACAGTAAGTGTTAGGGTGAGGGTTAGCGCTAGTGTTAGGGTAAGGATTAGGGTGAGGGTGAGGTTTAGTGTGAGCGTGAGGGTTAGGGTGAGGGTGACCGTTCGGGTTAGGGTTAGGGTTAGGGTGAGGTTGAGTGTTAGGGTTAGGTTAGGGTAAGGGTTAGGGTGAGGGTGAGGTTGAGGGTGAGGGTGAGGGTGAGTGTTATTGTGTGGTGAGGGTTAGGGTTAGCATTAGGGTAAGGATGAGAGGGAGAGTTAGGTTTAGGATTAGTGTTAGGTTTAGGGTTAGGCTTAGGGTGAGGGTGAGGTTGAAGTTTAGGATTAGGGATAGGGTTAGTGTAAGCGTGAGGATTAGGGTTAGGGTGATGTTTAGGTTTAGTGTTAGGGTTAGGGTGAGGGTTAGGGTTAGGGTGAGGGTTAGATTTAGTGTTAGGGTTAGGGGGAAGGTTAGGGTTTGTGTTAGGCTTAAGCTGTGAATGAGGCTGAGGGTGAGGGTGAGGGTTAGGTTTAGGGTAAGGTTTAGGATTATGGTTAGGGTGAGGGTTATGTTTAGGGTGATATTTAGGGTGAGGGTGAGGATCATGGTGAGAGTGAGGGTTAGGGTGTGGGTGAGGTTTAGGTTTAGGGTGAGGGTTAAGTTGACGGTGAGAGTATGGATTAGGGTTAGGTTTAGCGTCAGGTTTAGGGCAAGTTTTAGGGTTGGGATGAGGGTTAGTGTGAGGGTTAGGGTTAGGGTTAGCATTAGGATTAGTGTGAGGGTTAGGGTTAGGGTTAGGGTTAGAGTGAAGGTAAGTGTTAGGGTGAGGTTTAGAGATAGGGTTAGCCTTAGTTTGTGAATGATGGTGAGGGAGAGGGTGAGGGTTAGCTTTAGGATGAGACTTAGGGTTAGGGTTAGTGTGAGGTTTATGTTTAGGGTGAGGTTTAGCGTGAGATTGAGGGTAATGGTGAGAGTGAGGGTTAGGGTGTGGGTGAGGGTTAGGATTAGGGTTAGGGTTAGGTTGAGGGTTAGTGTGAGGGTTAGGGTTAGGGTTAGCATTAGGATTAGTGTGAGGGTTAAGTTTAGGGTTAGGGTTAGGGAGGGTGAGGGTAAGTGTTAGGGTGAGATTAGGGTTAGTGTGAAAGTTATGGTTAAGGTTAGGTGAGGGTTAGACTGAGGGTGAGGGTGAGGGTGAAGGTGACAGTTTTTTTTAAGGTGGAGGTTAGGGTTAGGGAGAGGGTGAGGGTAAGTGAAAAGATTAGGATTATGGGTAGGATGATGGTTAGATTGAGGGGTAGGGTTAAGGTTAGTGTGAGGATTACTGTGAGGGTTAGGGTTAGGTTTAAGTTTAGTGTTAGAGAGAAGGTAAGGCTTAGGTTAGTGTGAGCGATAGGGTTAGGTTTAGGGTGAGGGTAAATATTAGGATGAGGTTTAGGGTGAGGGTGAGAGTTAGGCTTAAGGTTAGTGTTAGGATTAGTGTGGGGGTGAGGGTGAGGGTGAGAGTTAGTGAGAGGTTTAGGGTTAGGTTAAAGGTTAGGGTTAGGGAGAAGGTTTGAGTGAGAGTGAAGGCTAGGGTTAATGTTAGGGTTAGTTTTAGGGTTAGGCTGAGGTTGAGGGTGAGTTTGAGGGTTAGGGTTAGGGTTGTGTTAATGTTAATGTGAGGGCTATTTTGAGGGTGAGGATTAGGGTGAGGATGAGGATGATGGTGAGGGTTTCGGTTAGGTAAGATTAAGGGTTAGGGTTAGGGTGAGGATTTCGTTGAGGGTGATGGTTACAGTGAGGGTTAAGGTTAGGGTTAGGGTGAGGGTTAGGGTTAGGTTTAGGGTGTGGGATAGGGTTAGGGTGATATTGATGATGAGGGTGAGGCTTAGGGTGAGGGTTAGGTTTAGTCTGAGGATTAAGGTTAGGGTAAGTGTTAGGGTTAGTTTCAGGTTAAGGGTTAGGTTGAGGGTCAGGGTGAGAGTGAGGGTTAGGTTATGGGTGAGGGGTAGGGTTATCGTGAGGGTTAGGGTGATGGTGAGGATTAGGGTGACTGTGAGGATTAGGGTTAGGTTTAGGGTGAGGGTTATGTTTAGGGTGATGTTTAGCGTGAAGGTGAGGGTCAGTGTGAGAGTGACGTTTAGGATGTGGTTGAGGGTTAGGGTTATGGTGAGGGTTAGGTGATGGTGAGGGTTAGGGTGAGGGTTAGGGTTAGGGTGAGGGTTAGGTTTAGGGTTAGGATTAGGGTTAGGTTTAGGGTTAGGGTTAGGGTGAGGGTTAGGGTTAGGTTGATGGTTAGGTTTAGGGTTATGATTAAGGTGAAGGTTATGGTTAGGTTTAGGCTTAGGTTGTTAGTGAGGGTGAGGGTGACGGTTAGGGTTAGGGTGAGGCTTAGGGTTAGGGTTAGAGTCAGGGTTATGTTTAGGGTGAGGGTGAGGGTCAGGATGAGAGTGACGGTTAGGGTGTGGGTGATGGTTAGGGTTAGGGTGAGGGTGAAGGTTAGAAATAGGGTGGGGGTGAGGGTTAGGTTTAGGGTTCGAGTAAGAGTAAGAGTGAGTATTAGTATGACGGTGAGTGTTAGGGTCAGGGTGAGGGTTAGGCTGAGTGTGAAGGTGAGGGTGAGGGTGAGGGTTAGGGTTAGCATAACGTTTTAATTTAGGGTTAGGATGAGGATTAGGGTGACTTGAGGATTAGGGTGACGGTAAGTGTTAAGGTGAGGGTTAGGGTAAGCGTTAGGGTGAGAGTGAGGTTTAGTGTGAGCATGAGGGTTAGGGGAGGGTGACCGTTCGGGTTAGGGTTAGGGTTAGGGTGGGGGTGAGTCTTAGGGTTAGGTTAGGGTATGGGTTAGGGTGAGGGTGAGGGTGAGCTTGAGAGTTAGGATTTGGTTGAGGGTTAGGGTTAGGTTTAGGGTGAGGGTTAGGGTGAGGGTTAGGGTTATTGTTAAGGATAGGGTGAGGGTGAGGTTGATGTTGAGATTTAGGGTGAAGGTGAGTGTGAGGGTGAGGGTTAGGGATAGGGTAAGGGTGACGGTGAGGGTTAGGGTTAGAGTTAGGGTTAGGGTTAATGTTAGGGTTAGGCTAAAGGTGAGAATGAGGGTGAGGGTGAGGGTTAGGCTTCGGGTTAGGGTGAAGGTTAGGGTTAAGGTGAGGGTAAGGGTGAGGGTGAGGATAAGATTTAGCTTGATTATTGGGGTGCGTGGGAGGTTTAGGTTTAGGGTTACGGTTAGGGTGAGGGTTAGGGTGAGGGTTAGGGTTAAGGTTAGGTTAGGGTTAGGGTGAGGGTTAGGGTGAGAGTGACAGTTAAGTTTAGGATTAGTGATAGGTTTAGGGATAGGCCTAGGGTGCGGCTGAGGGTGCGGTGTAGGGTTAGGGATAGCGTTAAGGTTAGGTTGCGGTTTAGGGTTAGAGTGATGTATAGGGTTAGGGTTAGGGTTAGGTTGAGGGTTAGGGTTAGCGTGAGGGTTAGTTTTACGGTTAGGGTTAGGGTGAGTGTTAGGTTTAGGGTTAGGTTTAGGCTGTGAGTGAGGGTGAGGGTGAGGGTGAGAATTAGGTTAGGGTGAGGCTTAGGATTAGCGTTAGGGTGAGGGTTATGTTTACGGTGATGTATAGCGTGAGGTTGTGGGTCAGGGTGAGAGTGAGTGTGGGTGTGGGTTAGGGTTTGGGTTAGGGTGAGGGTTAGGGTGACGGTGAGGTTTAGGGTGAGTGTGAGGATTTGGGTTATGATTAGGATGATGGTTAGGGTTATTTTTAGCGTGAGGTTGAGGGTTATGTGGAGGGTTAGGGTTATGGTTAGCATTAGGATTAGTGTGAAGGTTAGGGATAGTGTTAGGCTTAGGTTTAGGGTAAGGGTTAGTGTGAGGATATGGGTTAGGATGACAGTTAGGGTTAAAGTTAGGGTTAGATTGAGGTTGAGGGTGAGGGTTAGGGATGGGTGAGGGTTAGATTTAGAGTGAGGATTTGGGTTGGATTAGGGTTAGAGTTAGGGTAAGAGTGAGGATTAGGGTTTGGGTTAGGGCATAGACTGAGGTTGAAGGTAAGGGTGAGCGCCACGCGTTAGGGAGAGGGTTCGGGTTAGTGTTAGGGTGAGGGTAAGCGTGAGGGTTAGGGTGTGGGTTAGGGCTACTATGAGGTTTAGGTTTAGGGTTAAGGTTAGGGTTAGGGAGAGAGAAAGGGTTATAGTGAGGGTTAGGTTGAGGGTGAGGGTTAGGGTTAGGGTTAGAGTGAGGGTTACTGTGAGATTTAAGATTAGTGTTAGGGTCAAGGTTAGGGTGAGGATTAGGGTGATGGTAAGGTTTAGGGTGAGGGTTAGGGAAACGGAGATTTAGGGTTAGGGTTAGGGTTAGGGTGAGGCGTAGGGTGAGGGTTAGGGTTAGGGTTAGGTTTACGGTGAGGGTTAGGGTGAGGGTTAGGGTTAGGGTTAGGGTTAGGGTGAGGGTAAGTGTCACAGTGAGGGTTAGGTTTAGGGTGAGGGTTAGGTTTAGGGTGAGGGTTAGGATTAGGGTGAGTGTAAGGGTTAGGGTGAGAGTTAGGGTTAATGTTAGGGTTAGATTGAGTTTGAGTTTGAGGTTTAGGGTTTGGTGAGGGTTAAAGTTAGAGTGATGGTTAGGGTTGGATTAGGGTTAGAGTTATGGTGAGGGTGAGGGTGAGGGTTAGGATTAGGATTAGGGTTAGGGTTAGGGTTAGACTGAGGGTGATGGTGAGGGTGAGGTTTGGGTTTAGAGTTAGGTTTAGGATGAGGGTGATAGTGAGTTTTAGGGTTAAGATTAGGATTAGGGTTAATCTTAGGCTCAGGTTGAGGGTGAGGTTTAGGGTTAGTGTGAGTTTTAGGGTTAGGGTGAGGGTTAGGGTTAGGTTTAGGGTTAGGGTGACTGGGTGGTTGAGGGTGAGGTTTAGGATTAGGGTTAGGGTTAGGGTTAGGCTGAGGGTGAGGGTGAGTTTGAGGGTTTGGGATTAGTGTGAAGGTTAGGGTGAGGGCTAGGGTGAGGGTAAGGGTTTGGGTGAGGGTGAGGGTGCGGGTGAGGCTTTCGGTTAGCTAAGCCTTAGTATTAGGGTTAGGTTGAGGTTTAGGGTGAGAGTGAGGGTTGAGGTGAGGGTTAGGGTTAGGGGGAGGTTTGGGGTTAGGGTTAGGGTGAGGGTTAGGGATAGAAGTAGGGTGAGGGCTAGGGTGAGTTTTAGGATTAGGGTTATGGTTAAGGATAGGGTGAGAATTATTGTTAGGGTTAGGGTTAGTGTGAGGGTTAGGATTAGGGTTAGGGTGAGTGTTACGTTTAATCTGAGGGTTAGGGTTAGGGTAGGCTTAGGGTTAGTGTTAAGGTAAGGGTTAGGGTGAGGGTTAGGGTGAGAATGAGGGTTAGTTTTAGCATTAGGGTTAGGGTGAGGGATAAGGTTAGGGTTAGGGTTAGGGTTATGGTTGATGTGAAGGTGAGCGTTAGGGTTAGGTTGAGGGTGAGGATTAGGGTGAGGGTTAGGATTAGGTTTAGGGTTAGGGTGAGGGTGAAGGTGAGGCAGAGGGTTATGGTAAGGGTGAGGGTGAGGGTGAGGGTGAGATTTACTGTTTGGGTTAGGGTAAGGTTTAGGGTGAGGGTTAGGGTTAGGATTAGCGTTAGTGTTAGGGTTAGGCTGAAGGTGTGTGTGAGGGGGAGGGGGAGGGTTAGTGTTAGGGTTAGGGTGACGTTTAGGGTCAGTGTGAGAAGTAGGGTGAGTTTGAGGATAAGGGTTAGGTTGAGGGTTAGGCTGAGGGTGAGGGTTAGGGTTAGGGAAAGGATGAGGGTTAGGGTGAAGATTAGGGTTAATGCTAGGGTTATGGATAGGGTAAGTGTTAGGGTGAGGGTTAAGGTTAGGGTGAAGTTTAGAGTTAGGGTGAGGCTTAGGGTTTGGATTAGGTTAAGGTGAGGGCTACGGTGAGGCTGAGGGTTAGGGTTAGGGTTAGGGTGAGGTTAAGGTTTAGGTTTAAGGTTAGGTTTAGTGTTAGGGTGAGGGGTAGCTTTAGCGTTAGTGTGAGGTTTAGGTTTAGTGTGAGTGTTAGTTTTAGGGTTAGGGTTAGTGTTAGGATGATGGTAAGGATTAGGGTGATGGTTAGGGTTAGGATTAGGTTTAGGGTGAGTGTTAGGGTGAGTGTTAACTTTAGGATTAGTGTTAGGATTAGGGTTATGCCTAGGGTGAGTGTGAGGCTGACGGGTGAGGTTTAGGTTGTGGGTGAGGGTTAGGATTCGGGTGAGAACTAGGGTGAGGGTGAGGCTTAGGGTTAGGCTGAGAGTTAGGGTTAGTGTTAAGCTTAGGGTGAGGGTTAGGGTGAGGTTTAGGGTTAGAGTTAGGCTTGGGATTAGTTTGAGGTTTAGAGTGAGTTTAAGGGTTATGGTCCGGGTTAGGGTTCGGTTTAAGATTATGGTTAGGTTTATGGTGCAGGTTAGAGTCAGGGTTAGGGGTGAGGATTAGGCTGAGGGGAAGGGTAAGGGTGAGGGTGAGGGTTAGATTTCGTGTAAGGTTTAGTGTTAGGGTTTGGGTTAGTGTTAGGGAGTAGGTTAGGGTTAGGGTTAGGCTTAGGGTGAGGGTGAGGGTGATAGTTAGGTTAGTGTGAGGGTTAGGGTTAGGGTTAGGGTTAGGGATTGGGTGAGGGTTTGAGTGAGGGCAAGGGTTAAAGTTAGGTTTAGGTTAAGGGTGAGGGTGAGGGTTAGGGTTAGGTTTAGGCTGAGGGTGAGGGTGAGGTTGAGGGTTAGGGCTAGTGATGGGTTAAGGTTAGGGTGAAGGCTATAGTGAGAGTGAGGGTAAGGGTGAGGTTGAGGGTGAGTGTGAGGGATTCGTTGATGTAAGGCTTAGGGTTAGGGTTAGGGTGAGGATTAGGTTGAGGGTGAGGGTTAGGGTGAGGGTTAGGGTTATGGTGATGGTTAGGGTTAGGCGTAGGTTGAGGGTGAGCACTAAGGTGAGTGAGAGGTTTAGGGTTAGGGTTAGGGATAGGGTGAGAATTAGGGGGAGTGTTAGGATTTGGGTGAGTGTTAGGCTGAGGGGAATGCTTAGGGTTAGGGAGAGGTTTAAGTTTAATTTGAGGGTTAGGGTTAGGGTTAGGGTTAGTGTGAGCTTACGGGTTAGGGTGAGGGTTAGTGTGATGGTGAGGGTTAGGGTTAGGGTTAAGGTTAGGGTGAGGGTGAGGGTGAGGGTAAGGGTTAGGTTTAGGGTTTGGGTTAGAGTTAGGGTGAGGGTTAGGGTGAGGTTTAGGGTTAGGGTTAAGGATAGGGTGAGGGTGAAGTTGAGGCTGAGGTTTAGGGTGAGGGTGAGGGTGAGGGTTAGGGTTACGGTAAGAGTGAGGGTGACGTTTAGGGTTAGGATTAGGGTTAGGGTTAGGGTTCGCCTCAGGGTGATAATGAGGGTGATGATGAGGGTTAGGCTTAGAGTTAGGGTGAGGGTTAGGGTTAATATGAGTGTTAGGGTGAGGGTGAGGATAAGGGTTAGGTTGAGGGTTAGGGTGAGTGGGATGTTTAGGGTGAGGATTAGGTTCAGAGTTATAGTTAAGTTTAGGTTAGGGTTAGGGTGAGAATTAGGGTTAATGTTAGGCTTAGGCTTAGGGTAAGTGTTAGGGTGAGGGTGAGGGTTAGGGTTACAATGAAGTTTAGGGTTAGGGTAAGGTTTAGAGTTAGGATTATCTTTAGGATTAGGGCTAGGGTGAGGGTGAGGGTTAGGGTTAGGTTTAGGGTTAGGTTGAAGTTTATGGTTAGGTTTATGGTTAGAGTTAGCCTTAGGGGTAGTTTTAGGGTTAGGGTAAGGGTTAGGTTTAGTGTGAGGGTTAGGGTTAGGTTGAGGGTAAGTGTTAGGCTGAGAGTGAGGATTAGGGTGAGGGTGAGGGTTAGGGTTATCGTGAGTGTTAGGGTGAGGGTGAGGGTGAGCGTGAGGTTTACGTTAGGGTTAGGTTTAGAGTGAGGTTGGGAGTGAGGGTTAGGGTTAGGATTAGGATTAGTGTTAGGGTTAGGCTGAGGGTGAGTGGGAAAGGGAGGAGGAGGGTTAGGTTTAGGGGTAAGTTTGGGTTTAGCGTTAAGGTGAGAGTTCGGGTTAAAGTGATTGTTAGGATTAGGGTGAGGGTGAGGGTGAGGGTTCGGGTTAGGGTTAGGGATAGGGTAAGGGTGAGGGCTAGGGTGAGTGGGAGGGTTAGGGTTATGGTTAGGGATAGGGTGAGAATTAGGGTTAGGGTTAGGGTGAGGGTTAGGCTCAGAGGTAGGGTTAGGGTTAGGGTGAGTTTTAGGTTTAGGGTTAGGGTTAGGATTAGGGTTACGGTTAGAGAGAGTGTTAGGGTGACGTTGAGTGTGAGAGTTAAGTTTAGGATTAGTGTTAGAGTTAGTGTTAGTCTTAGGGTGAGGCTGAGGTTGAGGATGAGTCTTAAGTTTATGGTGAGGGGTAGGGTGTGGGTGAGGGTTAGGGTTAGGGTGACGTTGAGTGTTAGGTTGAAGGTGAGAGTTAAGGGTTAGTGTTAGCGTGAGGTTTAGGTTTAATGTGAGGGTTAATGTGAGGGTGAGGAAAAGGGTTAGGTTGAGTGTTTGGATGAGTGGGAGCTTTAGTTATAGGTTTTGTGTTAGGGTGAGGGTAACGGTGAGGGTTAGGGTTAATATTAGGTTAAGATTAGGGTGAGGGTTTGGGTTAATGTTAGGGTTAGGGTTAGGGTAAGTGGTAGGGTGATGGTTAGGTTTAGGGTGAGGGTTAGGGTTAAGGTGAGTGTTATGATTAGGGTTATGGTAAGTGTTAGGGTGAGGGTTAGGCTGAAGGGTAGGGTTAGGGTTAGGGTGAGGGTTACGTTTCATGTGAGTTTTAGGGTTCGAGGTAGGGTGAGGGTTAGGGTGAGGGTAAGAGTGAGGTTTAGGGTTAAGATTAGGATTAGGGTTAGGGTGAGGGTGAGGGTGTGGGTGAGGTTTAGGGTTAGAGTTAGTTTTAGGGTGAGGGTAAGAGTGAGGTTTAGGGTTAGGATTAGGATTACGGTTAGGGTTAGGCTCAGGTTGAGGTTGTGAGTAAGAGGTAGGGTTAGGGTTAGGGTTCGGGTTATGGTTAGGGTGAGTGTGAGGGTTAGGTTTAGGTTGAGGTTTAGGGTTACGTTGAGGGTTAGGGTTAGGTTTAGGGTTAGGGTGAGGGTGTTTGTGAGGTTGAGGGTTAGGGTTAGGGTTAGCGTGAAGGTGAGGTTTAGGTTTAGGATTAGGTTTAGGATTAGGGCTAGGCTGAGTGTGATTGTGAGGTTGAGGGTTAGGGTTATTGTTAAGGTTAGCATGAGGGCTAGGGTGAGGGTCAGGATGATGGTGAGTGTAAGGGTTTCGCTTAGGTAAGGGTTAGTTTTAGGGTTAGGTTGAGGATTACGGTGAGGGTTAGGGATAGGGTGAGGGTTGAGGTTAGGGTTAGGGTAAGGTTTGGGTTAGGTTTAGGGTGATGTTTAGGATGAGTGTGAGGTTTAGGGTGAGGGTGAGGGTTCGGATGAGGGTTATGGATAGGGTTAGAATTAGGTTGAGGGCTAGGGTGAGGTTGAGGGTGAGGGTGAGGGTTAAGGATAGGGTGAGAATTAGAGTTAGGTTTAAGGTTAGTCTGAGGGTTAGGGTTAGGGTAGGGTTAGGGTAAGGGTTAGGGTAAGTGTTAGCGTGAGGGTTAGGGTGAAGATGAGGTTTAGATTTAGCATTACGGTTAGGGTGAAGGATAAGTTGAGGGTTAGGGTTTTGGTTAATGTGAGGGTGAGGGTTAGGGTTAGGGTGAGGTTTAGGGTGAGGGTGAGGTTTAGGATTAGGGGTAGGTTTAAGATGAGGGTGAAGGTGAGGCTGAGGGTTAGGGTGAGAGTGAGGGTGAGGGTGAGGGTGAGGTTTAGGGATAAATTTAGGATTAGTGTGAGGGTGAGGGTTAAGGTTAGGATTAGAGTTAGAGTTAGTGTTAGGCTGAGAGTGAGGTTGAGGGTGAGGGTTAGGGTTAAGGTTAGGGTTAGGGTGAGTGTTAGTGTCAGTGTGATTCTTAGGGTGAGGGTGAGGGTAAGGGTTACATTGAGTGTTAGTGTGAGGGGGAGGGTTACTGTTAGGTTTAGGATCAGACTTAGGGTGAAGGTTACGGTTAATGATAGAGTTAGGGTTAGGGTAAGGGATAGGGTGAGGGTTAGCTTTACGGTGACGGTTAGGGTTAGGGTGAGGGTTAGGGTTTGGATTAGGGTTAATGTGAAGGCTAGGGTGAGGTTGAGGGTTAGGGTTAAGCTTAGGGTGAGGGTAAGGTTTAGGTTTAGGATTAGGGTTAGGGTTAAGTAAGGGGTAGGTTTAGGGTTAGTGTGAGGTTTAGGTTTAGTGTGAGTGTTAGGTTTAGGGTTAGTGTTAGGATTAGTGTGTGGGGAGGGTGAGGCTGAGGGTTAGGGTGAGGGTGAGGGTGAGTGTGAGGATTAGGGATAGTGTTAGGATGAGGGTGAGTGTGAGGGTTAGGGTTAAGATTAGGGTTAGGGTTAGGGTTAGGCTGAGTGTGAGGGTGAGGGTGAGGGTTAGGGTTGGGGTTAGCGTGAGTGTTATGGTCAGTGTGATTCTTAGGGTGAGGGTGAGGGTAAGGGTTACGTTGAGAGTTAGGGGGAGGGGGAGGGTTAGTGTTAGGTTTAGGATGAGGGTTAGGTTGAAGGTTAGGGTTGATGATAGGGTTAGTGTTATGGTAAGGTTTAGGGTGAGGGTTAGCGTTAGGGTGAAGGTTAGGGTGAGGGTGAGGGTTAGGGTTTGGATTAGGGTGAGGGTAAGGTTTAGGTTTAGGATAAGGGTTAGGGTTTAGTGAGGCATAGGTTTAGGGTTAGTGTGAGGTTTAGGTTTAGTGTGAGTGTACGTTTTAGGGTTAGTGTTAGGATTAGTGTGTGGGTGAGGGTGAAGGTGAGGGTTAGGGTGAGGGTTTCGGTTAGGTAAGGGTTAGGGTTAGGGTTTGGGTGAGTATTAGCATGAGGGTGAGGCTTAGGGTGAGGATTAGGGTTAGGTTGAGGGTTTCGATTAGGTACGGGTTAGGGTTAGGGTTAGGGTAAGGGTTAGGGTGAGAGTTAGCGTTAGGGTGAAGGTTAGCATTAGGCTGTGGTTGAGGGTGAGGGTGAGGGGGAAGGTTAGTGTTAGGGTTAGGGTTAGGTTTAGGGTGAGGGTGAGGGTTAGGTTAGTGTGAGGGTTAGGGTTAGGGTTGGATTTAGGGTGAAGGTAAGGGTTAGGGTGAGCTTGAGTGTGAGGGTTAGGCTTAGGGTTAGTTTTAGTATAAGTGTGTGGGTGAGGGTGAGGGTTAGGGTGAGGTTTAGGGTGAGGGTAAGGTTTAAGTTTAGGTTGAGGGCTTGAGTGAGGGTGAGTGTTATGGTTTGGGTTAGGGTTAGGGTGAGGGTGAGGATTAGGGTTAGGATTAGGGTTAAGGTTAGGGTTGTTAGGCTGAGGGTGAGTGTGAGGTTGAGGGTTAGGTTTGGGTTAAGGTTAGGGTGAGAGCTATTTTGAGGGTGAGTGTGAGGGTTAGGGTGAGGGTGAGGTTGAGGGTTTCTGTTAGTTAAGGGTTAGGTTGAGGGTTAGGGTGTGGATTAGGTAGAGGGTGATGGTTAAGGTGAGGATTAGGGTTAGGGTGAGGGTTAGGGTTAGGGTTAGGGTGAGGGATAGGGTTAGGGTGATATTTAGTATGAGGGTGAGCGTTAGGGTGAGGGTGAGTGTTCGGGTTAGGTTTAGGGTTTGGGTTACGATTAGGGTTAGGGTTAGGGTTAGGCTGAGGGTGAGAATGAGGGTGTGGGTGAGGGTTAGGCTTAGGGTTCGAGCCAGGGTTGCTGTTAATGTGAGGGTTAGGGTGAGGGTGAGGATAAGGGTTAGTTTGAGGTTTAAGGTGAGTAGGAGGTTTAGGGTGAGAGTTAAGGTGAGGGTTAGGGTTAAGGTTATGTTAGGGTATTGGGTAGGTTTAGGTTTAGGTTGCGGGTTAGGGTTAGATTGACGGTCAGGGTTAGGGTGAGGTTAGGGTTAGGATTATGGTAAGGGTGAGTGTTAGGTTTAGGCTTAGGGTGAAGGTGAGGGTTAGGGTTAGGTTTAGGGTTAGGGTTAATGTGAGTTGTAGTTTTAGGTTTATGGTTAGGGTTAGGTTTAGTGTGAGTGTTAGGGTTAGGGTTAGGTTTAGGTGAGGGTAAGGGTTAGGGCGATGGTGAGGTTTAGGGTGAGAGTGAGTGTTAGTGTTAGCATGAATGTTAGGGAGAGGTTTAGGGTGAGGGATAGTGTTAGGGAGAGGGTTAGGGTTAGGGTTAGGTTTAAAGTTGGGGTTATAGTTAGGGTTAGGGTGAGGGTGAGGCTGACTGTGAGGGTGAGGATTAGGCATAGGGTTAGAATTAGATTGAGGGTGGGAGAGAGGGTAAGGGTTATTATTAGGATTAGGGTTAGGGTTACACTAAGTGTGAGTGGGAAGTGGAGGATACATTTAGGGTTAGGGGAAGGTTTACAGTTAGGGTTACGGTGAGACTTAGGGATAAAGTTCTTGTTAGGATTAGGGTGAAGGTGAGGGTGAGGGTTCAGGTGAGGGCAGGGTTAGCGATAGAGTTAGGATGAGGGCTAGGGTGAGTGTGAGGGTTAGGGTTATGGTTAGGGATAGGGTGAGAATTAGGGTTGGGGTTAGGTTTCGAGTGAGGGTTAGGTTTAGTCTGAGATTTACGGTTAGGTTTAGGGTTAGGTTTAGGCATAGGGTGAGGGTAAGGGTTAGGGTGAGGGTGAGGTTTAGGGTGAGGGTTGGTTGATGGTTAGGGTTTTTGTTAGGGTTAGTGTGAGGGTGAGGGTTAGGGTTAGGGTTAGGGTTAGGATGAGGGTGAGAGTGAGGCTGAGGGTTAAGATGAGGGTGAGGGTGAGGGTGAGTTTGATGGTTAGGGTTAAGGTGAGGTTAAGGGTAAGGATTAGGGTAAGGATTAGTGTTAGGATTAGGGTTAGGCTGAGGATGAGCTTGAGGTTTAGGGTGAGGGTTAGGGTGAGGGTTAGTGGGAGGGGGAGGGTTAGGCTTATTGTTAGGGTGAGTGTAAGGGCAAGGTTTAGATAGAAGTTAGGGTTTGGTGGAGGGTTAGGCTTAGGGTTAGGGTGAGGGTGAGGGTTAGAATGAGGGTTAAGTTTAAGGTTAGCTTGAGGGTTAGGGTGAGGGTTAGGGTTAATGTTAGATTTAGGCTTGTGGTAAGGGTTAGGGTGAGGGTTAGGGTTCGTGTGAGGGTTACGGTTAGGGTGAGGTTTAGGGTTAAGCTTAGGGAGAGGGGTAGGTTTAGGGTGAGGGTTAGGGTTAGTCTTAGGGTTTGGGTGATGGTTAGGCTTAGGTAGAGGGTTAGGGTTAGGGTGAGGGTAGGTTTAGGGTTACGGTGAGGGTTACGTTTAGTGTGAGGGTAAAGTTTAGGGTTAAGGTTAGCTTGAGAATGAGGTTTAGGGATACCGTAAGTGTTAGGGTGAGGGTTAGGTTGAGGGTTAGGGTTAGGGTTAGGGTGAGGGTGAGGGTTAGGTTTAGGGTTAGGGTGAAGTTAACGTTTAGGGTTAGTTTTAGGGTGAAGGTTAGGGTTAGGGTTAGGGTTAGGTTTATTGTGCGGGTTAGGTTAAGGCTGAGGGTGAGGGTGATGGTGACCGTGATGTTGAGGTTTAGGGTTAGGTTTAGGGTTAGGGTTAGCCTGAGGGTGAGGGTGACGGTGAGGGTTAGGATTAGGGTGAGTGTTAGTGTTAGGGTTAGGGTGAAGTTTAGGGTTAGTGTGACGGTGAGGGTTAGGGTTAGGTTGAGGGGTAGTGGTAGGGTTAGGATGAGGGTTAGGGTTTGTGTGAGGGTTAGGGTTAGGGTTAGGATGAGTGTAAGGGTTAGGGAGAGGGTTAGGGTGAGGGTGAGGTTTAGGGTTAGGGTGAGGGTAAGGGTAAGGTTGAGGGTTAGGTTGTGGGTTAGTGTTAGGCTTAGGGTTAGGGAGAGTGCTAGGGTGTGGATGAGAGTTAGGGTTAGGTTTAGGCTTAGGGTTAGCCTTAGGGTGAGGGTGGGGGTGAGAGTTCAGTTTAGGATTAGTTTTAGGTTTAGGATTAGACTTAGGTTGAGGGTAAGGTTTAGAATGAGGATTAGGGTTAGGGTTAGGGTGAGAGTTAGGTAAAGGTTGATGTTTAGGGTGAGGGTGAGGGTTAGGGTTAGTGTTAGGATTAGGGTGAGTGTTAGGGTTAGGGTTAGGTTATGGTGAGAGTTAGGTTTAGGGTGAGGGTTAGGGTGAGGTTTAGGGTTAGGATGAGGGTTAAGGTTAGCGGGAGGATTAGTGATAGTGTTAAGGTGAGGGTGAGTGTTAGGGTTAAGTTTAGGATAAGTGTTAGGGTTAGCGTTAGTCTTAGGTTGAGGGTTAGGGTGAGGGTTAGGGTTAAGTTTAGGGTGAGGGTTAGTGTGTGGGTGAGGGTTAGGGTTAGGTTGAGGATTAGGGTGACAGTGAGGGTTAGAATGAGGGTGACAGTTAGGCTTAGGGTTAGGGTGAGGGTTAGGGTTAATGTGAAGGTTAGGGTGAGGGTGAGGAGAACGGTTAGGTTGAGGGTTAGGATGACTGGGAGTTTTAGGGTTATGGTTAGGGTTAGGGTGAGCGTTAGGGGGAGGGTTAGGCTTAAGGTTAGGTTAGGGTTAGGGTGAGGGTTAGGGTTATTGTTAGGATTACGGTTAGGGAAATTGTTAGGGTGAGTGTTAGGGTTAGGGTGAGGGTTAGGTATATGGTGTGGGTTAGGGTTAGAATGAAGGTTAGGGTTAGGGTGAAGTTTAGGGTTAGGATTATTGTTAAGGTGAGGGCTAGGTTGAGGGTGAGTGTTAGTGTTAGTCTTAGGGTTAGGGTTAGGGTTAGGGTTAGCATGAGGGGTAGTTTTAGGGTTAGGGTGAGGATTAGGTTTAGTGTGAGGTTTAGGGTTAGTGTTAGGGTTAGTTTGAGTGTTAGGCTGAGGGGTAGGGTCAGGGTTATTGTTAGGATTAGTGTTAGTGTTAGGGTTAAGGTTTGGGTTATGGTGAGGTTTAGGGTTAGGGTTAGGTTTACGGTGAGGTTGAGGGTGAGGGATATTGTTAGAATGAAGATTAGGTTTAGGTTTAGGATTAGGGTCAGGTTGCTGGTGAGGGTTAGGGATAGGGTTACAGTGAGGGTCAGGGTGAGGTTTAGGGTTAGGTTTAGGTTTAGGGATAGGGTGAGGATTAGCGTTAGGGTTAGGTTTATTGTGAGGGTTAGGCTGAGGGGTAGGGTTACATTTAGGGTGAGGGTAAGGTTTAATGTGAGGGTTAGGGTTAGGATTAGTGTTAGGGTGAGGTTTAGGCTTAGGGTTAGGTTTAGAGTTGGGGTTATTGTTAGGGTTAAGGTGAGGGTGAGGGTGACAGTGAGGGTGAGGTTTAGGGATAGGTTTAGGTTTATAGTGAGAGTGGGAGTGAGGGTTAGGGTTAGGATTAGGATTAGTGTTAGGGTTAGGCTGAGGAAGAGTGGGAAGGGCAGGGGGAGGGTTAGGGTTATTGGTAGGTTTAGGGTTTTGGTTACAGTGAGAGTTAGGTTAAAATTATTGTTAGGGTTAGGGTGAGGGTGATGGTGAATGTGAGGTTTCGGGTGAAGGTTAGGGTTAGGGATAGAGTTAGGGTGATGGCTAGGGTGAATGTGAGGGTTAGGGTGAGGGTGAGGTATAGGGTTAGGTTTGGGGTGAGGGTTGGGTGAGGAATAGGTTTAGGGTTAGGGTGAGGGTGAAGGTGAGGGTTAGGGTTAGGGTTAGGGTGAGGGTGAGAGTGAGGCTGAGGGTTAGGGTGAGGGTGAGGGTGAGGGTGAGTTTGAGTGTTAGTGTTAAGGTGAGGGTAAGTTTGAGAATTATGGTAAGGATTTGGTTTAAGATTAGGGTTAGGCTGAGGCTGAGCTTGAGGGTGAGGGTTAGGTTTAGGGGTAGGTTTAGGGTGAGGGTTAGGGTTAGGGTGAGGATAAGTGTTAGAGTGAGGGTGAGAGTTAAGGTTAAGTTTAGGGTTACATTAAGGTTGAGGGTGAGGGTTAGGGTTGGGTGAGGGTTAGTGTTAGATTGAGGTATATGGTTGGATTAGGTTTAGAGTGAGGGTGAGGGTGAGGGTGAGGGTTATGGTTAGGATTAGGGTTAGGGTTAGGGTTAGACTGAGGGTGAGGGTGATGGTGAGTGTTACGGTTAGGGGTAGGTTTAGGGTTAGGGTTACAGTGAGAGTTAGGTTAAAATTATTGTTAGGATTAGGGTGAGGATGATGGTGAGTGTGAGGGTTCGGATGAAGGTTAGGGTTAGGGATAGAGTTAGGGTGATGGCTAGGGTGAATGTGAGGTTTAGGGTTATGGTGAGGGATTGGGTGAGAATTAGGGTTAGGGTTAGGGTTGGGGTGAGGGTTAATCTCAGGTGTAGGGTTAGGGATAGGGTGAGGGTTAGGTTTAGTCTGAAGGTTACGGTTAGGTTTTGGGTTAGGGTAGGCTTAGGGTGAGGGTAAGGGTTAGGGTGAGGGTTAGGGTGAGGGTGAGGTATAGGGTTAGGTTTAGGGTGAGGGTTGGGTGAGGGATAGGGTTAGGGTTAGGGTTAGGGTGAGGGTGAAGTTGAGGGTTTTGGTTAGGGTTAGGGTTAGGGTGAGGTTGAGAGTGAGGCTGAGGGTTAGGGAGAGGGTGAGGGTGAGGGTGAGTTTGAGGGTTAGGGTTAAGGTGAGGTTAAGGGTGAGAATTATGGTAAGGATTTGGTTTAAGATTAGGGTTAGGCTGAAGCTGAGCTTGAGGGTGAGGGTTAGGTTTAGGGGTAAGTTTAGGGTGAGGGTTAGGGTTAGGGTTAGGGTTAGGGTGAGGGTAAGTGTTAGGGTGAGGGTTAGGGTTTGGGTGAGAGTTAGGGTTAAGTTTAGGGTTACATTGAGGTTGAGGGTGAGGGTTAGGGTTGGGTGAGGGTTAGTGTTAGATTGAGGGTTATGGTTGGATTAGGTTTAGAGTTAGGGTGAGGGTGAGGGTTATGGTTAGAATTAGGGTTAGGGTTAGGGATAGACTGAGGGTGAGGGTGACGGTGAGGGTGATCGGTTTTTTTTAAGGTGAGGGTTAGGGTTAGGGTGAGGGAGAGGTTAAGCGAAAGAGTTAGGGTTAGGGGTAAGATGAGGGCTAGATTGAGGGGTAGGGTTATGGTTAGGGTAATGGTTAGGGTTACTGTGAGGGTTAGGGTTAGGGTTAAGGTTAGGGTTCGGAAGAGAGTAAGGCTTCGGTTAGTGTGAGTGTTAGGGTTACGGTTAGGTTTAAGATGATGGTAAAGTTTAGGGTGAGGTTTAGGGTGAGGGTGTGAGTTAGGCTTAGGGGTAGTGTTAGGACTAGTGTGTGGGTGAGGGTGAGGGTGAGAGTTATTGTGAGGTTTAGGGTTAGGGTTAGGGTCAGGGTTAGGGTGAAGGATTGAGTGAGGGTGAGGTTTAGGGTGAGGGTTAGGGTTAAGTGAGGGTGAGGGTTAGGGTTGTGATTAGGCTTAGGGGTAGGTTTGGGCTGAGGGTGAGGGTGAGTTTGAGGGTTAGGGTTAGGGTTGGGTTAAGGTTCAGGTGAGAGCTATTGTGAGGGTGACCTTTAGGGTGAGGGTGAGGGTGAGGGTTTCCGTTAGGTAAGTGTTAGGGTAGGGTTGGGTGAGGATTTGGTTGAGGGAGAGGGTTAGGGTGAGGGTTAGGGTTAGGGTGAGGGGTAGTGGTAGGGTTAGGGTGAGGGATAGGGTTAGGGTGATATTAAGGATGAGGTTGAGGTTTAGGTTGAGGGTGAGGGTTCGGGAGCGTTTAGGGTTACAGTTAGAGATAGGTTGAGGGATAGGGTGAAGTTGAGAGTTAGGGTTAGGGTTAGGGATAGAGTGAGAATTAGGGTTAGGGTCAGGGTTAGGGTGAGGATTAGGCTAAGGTGAATGTTTAGGGTTAGGGTGAGGGTTAGGTTTAGTCGGAGGGTTAGAGATAGGGTTAGGGTTATGATTATTGTGAGGTTAAGGTTTAGAGTGAGGGTGAGGGTGAGGGTGAGGGCTAGGTTTAGGGTGAGGGTCAGCTTTAGGGTGAGGGTTAGGGTGAGGGTTAGGGTTAGGGTGAGGTTTAGGTTTAGGGTTAGTGTTAGGGTGAGGTTTAGGGTTAGGGTTAGCCTTAGGCTGAGTGAGGGTGAGGGTGAGGCTGAGGGTTAGGTTTAGGGTGAGGCTTAGGTTTAGGGTTAGGGTGAGGGTTATGTTTAGGATGACGTTTAGGGTGAGGGTGAGAGTCAGTGTGAGAGTGAGGGTTAGGGTGTTGGTGAGGGTTAGGTTTAGGGTGAGGGTTAAGGTGACGGTGACCTTTAGGGTGAGGGTGAGGATTAGGTTTAGGGTTAGGGTGAGGGTTATTGTTAGTTTTAGGGTTAGGGTGAGGGTCAGTTTGAGGTTTAGGGTTAGGATTACCATTAAGATTATTGTGAGGGTTAGGGTTAGGGTTAAGGTTAGTGTTAGTGTTAGGGTTTCGGTGAGGGTAAGGGTTAGGGTGAGGATAAGGTTAGGGTGAGAGTTATGGTTAAGGTTAGGGTTAGATTGAGGTTGAGGGTGAGGGTTAGGGTTGGGTGAGGGTTAGAGTTAGAGTGAGGGTTATGGTTGGATTAGGATTAGAGTTAGGGTTAGGGTGAGAGTGAGGGTTAGGGTTAGGATTAGGATTAGGGTTATTGTTAGACTGTGGTTGGGAGTGAGGGTTATGGTTAGGATTTGGATTAGCGTTAAGGTTAGGCTGAGGATGAGTTGGAAGGGGAGGGGGAGGGTTAGGGTTAGGGGTAGGTTTAGGGTTAGGGTTACAGTGAGAGTTCGGTTAAAATTACTGTTAGGATTAGAGTGAGGGTGATGGTGAGTGTGAGGGTTCGGGTGAAGGTTAGGGTTAGTGATAGAGTTAGGGTGATGGCTAAGGTTAGTGTGAGGGTTAGGGTTATGGTGAGGGATAGGGTGAGAATTAGGGTTAAGGTTAGGGTGAGGGTGAGGGTTAGGTTTAGTCTGAGGGTTACGGTTAAGTTTTGGGTTAGGGTAGGCTTAGGGTGAGGGTAAGGGTTAGGGTGAGGTTTAGGGTGAGGGTGAGGTTTAGGGTTAGGTTTAGGGTGAGGGTTGGGTGAGGGATAGGGTTAGGGTTAGGGTTAGGGTGAGGGTGATGGTTAGGGTTAGGGTTAGGTTTAGGATTAGGGTTAGGGTGAGGGTGAGGGTTAGGGATAGGGTGAGGGTGAGGGTGAGGGTTAGGGTTAGGGTTAGAGTAAGAGTTAGGGTGAGTATTAGTATGACGGTGAAGGTTAGGGTCAAGGTGAGGTTTAGGGTTAGGGTTAAGGTTAGGGTGAGGGCTAGGGTGATGGTGAGGGTGAGGGTGAGGGTGAAGGTGAGGGTGAGGGTGAGGGTAAGGGTTAGGGTTAGCATAAGGTTTAACTTTAGGGTTAGGTGAGGATTAGGGTGACTTGAGGATTAGGGTGATGGTAAGTCTTAGGGTGAGGGTTAGCGGTAGAGTTAGGATGAGGGTTAGGGTGAAGGTGAGGTTTAGTGTGAGCGTGAGGGTTAGGGTGAGGGTGACCGTTCGGGTTAGGGTTAGTGTTAGAGTTTGGGTGAAGGTGAGGGTAAGTATTAGTGTGTGGGTTAGGGTTAGGTTTAGCATTAGGGTAAAGATGAGAGTGAGAGGTAGGTTTAGGATTAGTGTTAGGTTTAGGGTAAGCCTTAGGGTGAGGGTAAGGGTGAGGTTTAGGGTTGGGGATAGGGTCAGGGTAAGGGTGAGGTTTAGGGTTCGGGTGATGTTTAGGGTTAGTGTTAGGGTTAGGGTGAATTTTAGGGTTAGGGGGAGGGTTAGGTTTAGGGTTAGCGTTAGGGTGAGCGTTAGGGTTAGGGTTAGGGTGAGGGTTATGTTTAGGGTGATGTTTAGGGTGAGGGTGAGGGTCATGGTGAGAGTGAGGATTACGGTGTGGGTGAGGGTTAGGGTTAGGGGGACGGTGAGGGTGAGGATTAAGGTTAGGGTTAGGGAGAGGGTTAGGGTTAGTTTTACGGTTAGGTTGAGGTTTAGGGTTAGGGTTAGTATTAGGATTAGTGAGATGGTTAGGGTTAGGGTTAGGGTTAGGGTGAGGGTAAGTGTTAGGGTGAGGGTTAGGTTTAGGGTGAGAGTGAAGTTTAAGGTTAGGTTTAGATTCAGGTTGAGGGTGAGGGTTAGGTTTGGGTGAGGATTAGAGTTAGAGTGAGGGTTATGGTTGGTTTAGGGTTAGAGTTTGGGTGATGTTGAGGGTGACGGTTAGGGTTAGGATTACGGTTAGCCTTAGGGTTAGACTGAGAGTGAGGGTGAGGGTGAGGGTGATTGTTTTTTTTAAGGTGAGGGTTAGGGTTAGGGTGAGAGTGAGGGTAAACGAAAGGGTTAGGTTTAGGGGTAGGATGAGGGTTAGATTGAGGGGTAGGGTTATGGTTCAGGTGAGGATTTGGGTTAGGGTTAAGGTTAGGGTTAAGGAGAGGGTAAGGCTTAGGTTAGTGTGAGGGTTAGGTTTAGGGTTAAGTTTAGGGTAAGGGTAAGGGTTAGGCTGAGGTTTAGTGTGAGGGTGAGAGTTAGGCTTAGGGTTAGTGTTAGGATTAGTGTGTGGGTGAGGGTGAGGGTGAGAGTTAGTGTGAGGTTGAGGGTAAGGGTTAGGGTCAGGGTTAGGGTGAGTGTTTGAGGGAGGGTGAGGGTTAGCGTTAGGTTTAGGGTTAGGGTGAAGGTGAGGGTTAGGTTTTGGATTAGGGTTAGGGGTAGGTTTAGGCTGAGGGTGAGGGTGAGTTTGAGGGTTAGGTTTAGGGTTGGGTTAATGTTAGTGTGAGGGCTATTGTGAGGGTGAGGTTTAGGTTGAGGGTGAGGGTGAGGGTGAGGGTTTCCGTCAGGTAAGTGTTAGGGTTTGGGTTAGGGTGAGGATTTGGTTGAGGGAGAGGGTTTGTGTGAAGGTTTGGGTTACGGTGAGGGTTAGTGTTAGGGTTAGGGTGAGGGATAGGGTTAGGGTGATGTTAAGGATGAGGGTGAGATTTAGGTTGTGGGTGAGGTTTCGGGTGCAGGTTAGGGTTACAGTTAGATTTAGGTTGAGGGATAGGTTGAGGGTGAGAGTTAGGGTTAGGGTTAGGGATAGAGTGAGAATTAGGGTTAGGGTCAGGGTTAGGGTGAGGGTTTCGATGAGGGGAATGTTTACGGTTAGGGTGAGTGTTAGGTTAAGTCTGAGGGTGACGGTTAGGGTTGGGGTTAGGGTTATTGTGAGGTTAAGCGTTAGGGCGAGGGTTAGGGTGAGGGTGAGGGCTAGGTTTAGGGTGAGGGTTAGCTTTAGGGTGAGGGTTATGGTGAGGGTAAGGGTTAGGGTGAGGTTTAGGCTTAGGGTTAGTGTTAGGGTGAGGTTTAAGCTTAGGGTTAGGCTTAGATTGTGAGTGAGGGTGAGGGTGAGGCTGTGGGTTAGGTTTAGGGTGAGGCTTAGGTTTAGGGTTAGGGTGAGTGTCATGTTTGGGATGATGTTTAGAGTGTGAGGGTCAGGGTGAGAATGAGGGTTAGGGTGTTGGTGAGAGTTAGGTTAGGGTGAGGGTTATGGTGATGGTGACGTATAGGGTGAGGGTGAAAATTAGGGTTAGGTTTAGGGTGAGGGTTAGCGTTAGTTTTAGCGTTAGGGTGAGGGTCAGTTTGAGGGTTAGGTTAAGGGTTTGCATTAAGTTTATTGTGAGGGTTTAGGTTAGAGTTAGGGTTAGGGTGAGGGTTAGGGTTAGGTTGAGAGTTACGGTTAAGGTTAGGGTTAGATTGAGGTTGGGGGTGAGGGTTAAGGTTGGGTGAGGGGTAGAGTTAGAGTGAGGGTTATGGTTGGATTAGTGTTAGAGTTAGGGTGAGGGTGAGGGTGAGGATTAGGGTTAGGATTAGGTTTAGTGTTAGGGTTAGACTGAGGGTGAGGTTGAGGGTGAGGGTGGAGGTTTGGGTTATCGTGAGGGTTAGGGTTAGGGTGAGGGTGAGGGTAAGCCTGAGTGTTAGGGTTAGGGGTAGGATGATGGTAGGTTGAGGGGTCGGGTTATAGTTAGGGTGAGCGTTAGGGTTACTATGAGGTTTAGGGTGAGGGTTAAGTTTAGGTTTAGGGAGAGGATAAGGGTTAGTATGAGGGTTAGGTTGAGGGTGAGGGTGAGGGTTAGGGTTAGGGTGAGGGTTACTGTGAAGTTTAATGTCAGTGTTAGGGTTAGGGTTAGGGTGAGGATTAGGGTGATGGTAAGGGTTAGGGTGAGGGTTAGGGAGAGTGAGGGTTAGGGTTAGGGTTAGGGTGAGGAATAGGGTGAGGTTTAGGGTTACGGTTAGGGTTTGGATAAGGGTTAGGGTGAGGGTTAGGGTTAGGGCGAGGGTTAGGATTATGGTGAGGCTAAGGGTTAGGGTGAGAGTTAGGGTTAAGTTTAGGTTTAGATTGAGGTTGAGAATGAGGGTTAGGGTTGGGTGAGGGTTAGAGTTAGAGTGAGGGTTAGGGTTGGATTAGGGTTAGATTTAGGGTGAGGGTGAGGGTGAGGGTGAGTGTGAGGGTTAGGGTTAGGATTAGGGTTAGGTTATGTTTCAGACTGTGGATGAGGGTGAGGGTGAGGTTTAGAGTTAGAGTAAGGTTTAGGGTGAGGGTGAGAGTGAGTTTTAGGGTTAGGAGTAGCATTAGGTTTAGGCTTAGGAAAAGGTTGAGTGTGAGAGAAGAAGGGAGGGTTAGGGTGAGGGTTAGGTTTCGGGTTAGGGTTAGGGTGAGGGTGAGGGTTAGGGTTAGGGTCAGGTTAGGTTTAGGGTGAAGGTTAGGGTTAGGTTTAGGGTTAGGGTGACGGTGTGGGGGAGGGTGATGGTTAGGGTGAGGGTTATTGTGAGGGTTAGGGTTTGGGTTAATATGAAGATGAGGTTTAAGTTTAGGATTAGGTTTAGGGTTAGGGTTAGGCTGAGGGTGAGGGTGAGGTTGAAGTTTTAGGATTAGTGTGAAGGTTAGGGTGAGGTCTAGGGTAAGGGTCAGGTTTAGGTTGAGGGTGAGGGTGCGGGTGAGGTTTTCCGTTAGGTCAGGGTTAGTTTTAGGGTTAGGTTGAGGATTAGGGTGAGGTTAAGTTTTAGGGTGAGGGTTAGGGTTAGGGTGAGGGTTGGGGTTAGGGTCAGGGTGACGGTTAGTGTTAGTTTTAGGATGATGTTTAGGATGAGGTTGAGGGTTAGGGTGAGGGTGATGGATCGGGTGAGGGTTAGAGGTAGGGTTAGAATTAGCTTGAGGGCTAGAGTGAGGTTGATGTTTAGGGTTAGGTTTAGGGATAGGGTGAGAATTAGGGTTAGGGTTAGGGTTAGGGTGAGGGTTTGTCTGAGGGGTAGGGTTAGGGTTAGGGGGAGGGTTAGGTTTAGTCTGAGAGTTATGGTTAGGGTTAGCTTTAGGGTTACGGTTAGGGTGAGGGCAAGGGTTAGGGTGAGGGTTAGGTTGAGCGTGAGGTTTAGTTTTAGGTTTAGGGTGAGGGTTAGGTTTAGGGTTAGAGTTAGGGTTAGGGTTAGTGTTAGGGGGAGAGGGAAGGTTAGGGTTAGGTTGAGGGTTAGGCTCAGCGGTAGGGTTAGGTTTAGGGTGAGGGTTAGATTTAGTCTGATAATTAGGGTTAAGGTTAGCGATAGGGTTACGGTTAGGGTGAGGGTAAGGTTTAGGTTGAGGGTTAGGGTGAGGGTGAGGTTTAGGTTTAGGTTTACGGTGAGGGTTGGGTGAGGGTTAGGGTTAGGGTTAGTGTTAGGGGGAGAGGGAGGGTTAGGGTTAGGGTGAGGTTGAGGGTTATGGTTATTGTTAGTTTTAGTGTGAGGGTGAGGGTGAGGGTTAGAGTTAGGTGTAGGGTGAGGGGGAGATTGAGGGTTAGTGTTAGGATTAGTATTCAGGATAGATTTAGTCTGAGGGTGAGGGGGAGGTGGAGAAGGAGGGTTAGGTTGAGAGTTTGGTTTAGCGCTAGGGTTTGGGTGAGGGTGACGTTTAGCGTTAGGGTTAGGGTGATGGTAATGGTTACGGTCAGCGTTAGCGTTAGGGTTAGGGTTAGGGTTAGGGTAAGGTTGAGGGTGAGGGTTAGGGTTTGTTGAGGGTTAGAGTGAGGTTGAGAATTAGGGTTTGGTTATGGTTAGAATTCGGTTGAGGTGAGGGTGAGGGTTAGGGTTAAGATTAGGGTTAGGGTTAGGGTTAGACGTAGGGTTAGGGTGAGGGTGAGGGTGAGGTTTACTTTAGGGTTAGGTTTAGAGTGAGGGTTGGAGTGAGGGTTACGGTTAGGATTAGGATTAGTGTTCGGGTTAGGCTGAGGGTGAGTGGGAAAGGGAGCGGGAGGGTTAGGGTTAGGGGTAGGGTTGCAGTTACGGTGAGAGTTAGGGTTAAAGTGATTGTTAGGATTAGGGTGATGGTTTGGGTGAGGGTTCAGGTGAGGGTTAGGGTCAGGGATAGAGTTAGGATGAGGGATAGGGTGAGTGTGAGGGTTATGGTTATGGTTAGGGATAGGGTGAGAATTAGGGTTAGGGTTAGGGTGAGGGTGAGGGTTAGGCTCAGAGATAGGTATAGGGTTAGGGTGAGGGTTAGGTTTAGTCTGAGAGTTACAGTTAGGGTTAGGAATAGGGTTAAATTTAGGGTGAGGATGAGGGTTAGGGTGAGTGTTAGGGTGAGGGTGATGTTTAGGTTTAGGTTTAGGTTTAGGGTGAGGGTTGGGTGAGGGTTAGGGTTAGGGTTAGGGTGAGGGACAGAGTTAGGGTTAGGTTTAGGGTGAGGGTTATGTTTAGGGTGAGGGTGAGGGTGATGGTTAGGGTAAGGATTAGGGTTAGGATTAGGGTTAGGCTGAGGATGAACTTGAGGGTGAGTTTTAGGGTTAGGATTAGGGTTAGGTTGAGGGATAGGGTCAGTGTGAGGGTTAGGGTGAGGATAAGGGTAAGGATTAGATTGAAGGTTAGGGTGAGGGGGAGGGACAGGCTTAGGGTTAGGGTTAGGGTGAGGGTTAGGATGAGGGTTCCGTTTAAGCTTAGGCTTAGGGTTAGGGTTAATTTTAGGGTTAGTCTTAGGGTATGGGTTAGGGTGAGGGCGAGGGTTAGTGTGATGTTTAGGGTTAGGGTGAGGGTTAGGGTTAGGATTAGGTTTAGGGTGAGGGGTAGGGTGAGGGTGAGGATTAGTGTTAGGCTTAGGGTTAGGGTGATGGTTAGGGTTAGGTTGAGGGTTAAGGTTAGGGTGAGGGATAGGTTTAGGTTTAGGGTGAAGGTTAAGGTGGGGTTTACGGTTAGGTTTAAGGTGAGGGTGAGGGTTAGGGTTAGGGTTAGGGTGAGGTTAAGTGTTAGGATTATGTTTGCGGTGAGGTTTAGGGATAGGGTTAGGGTTACTGTTATGGTTAGGTTTAGGCTGGGGGTGAGGGTGTAGGTGACAGTGAGGATGAGGTTTAGGGTTAGGTTTAGGGTTAGAGTGAGGGTGACAGTGAGGGTTAGGATTAGGGTTAGTGTTATTGTTAGGGGTAGGGTGAAGTTTAGGTTTAGTGTGAGGGTTAGGGTTAGGTTTAGGGTGAGGGGGGTTAGGGTTAAGATGACTTTTAGGGTTAGTGTGAGGGTTAGGTTAGGGTTTGGATGAGGGTAAGGTTTAGGGTGAGTGTTAGGGTGAGGGTGAGGGTAAGGGTTAGGGTGAGGTTAAGTGTTAGGGTTAGGGTTAGGGTGTGGGTTTGGGCTAGGCTTAGGGTTCGGGAGAGAGATAGGGTGAGGGTGAGAGTTAGGGTTAGTCTTAAGCTGAGGGTGAGGGTGAGGATGAGGGTTAGGGTTAGGGTTGGGATTAGGGTGAGGGTTATGGTTAGGTTTAGGGTGAGGGTTAGGTTTAGGGTGAGGGTTAGGGTTAGGGTTAGGGTTAGGATGAGGGTTACGGTTAGGTTTAGGGTTAGGGTTAGTGTTAGGGTGATGGTGAGTGTGAGGGTTAAGTTTAGGATTAGTGTTAGGGTTTGAGTTAGTCTTAGGATGAGGGTTAGGTTGAGGGTGAGTCTTAAGTTTAGGGTGATGTGTAGGGTGTGGTTGAGGGTTAGGGTTAAGGTGAGGGTTAGGGTGATGTTGAGGTTTAGGTTGAGGGTGAGGGTTAAGCTTAGTGTTATGGTGAGGTTTAGGGTTAATGTGAGGGTTAGGGTGAGGGTGAGGATAAGGTTTAGTTTGAGGGTTAAGATGAGT
This sequence comes from Dipodomys merriami, assembly GCF_024711535.1. NCBI lineage: Eukaryota > Metazoa > Chordata > Mammalia > Rodentia > Heteromyidae > Dipodomys > Dipodomys merriami. Next base: position 2,522 of record NW_027203726.1, on the reverse strand, counting down.
GGGAGGTTTAGTTAGAGGGTTAGTTTTAGGGTGAGGGTTAGGGTTCATATTAGGTTAAGCTTAGGGTGAGGGTTAGGTTTAATATTAGGGTTAGGGTTAGGGTAAGTTTTAGGGTGAGTGTTAGGGTTAGGGTGAGGGTTAGGTTTAGTGTGTGGGTTAGGGTTAGAATGAGAGTTAGGGTTAGGGTGAGGTTTAGGGTTAGGATTATTGTTAGGGTGAAGGCTAGAGTGAGGGTGAGGGTTAGGGTTAGGCTTAGGGTTAGGGTGAGGTTTAGGTTTAGGTTTACGGTGAGGGTTGGGTGAGGGTTGGGGTTAGGGTTAGTGTTAGGGGGAGAGGGAAGGTTTGGGTTAGGGTGAGGGTGAGAGTTAGGGTTAGGGTTAGGGTTATTTTTAGGTTTATTGTTAGGGGGAGTTTGAGGGGGAGGTTTAGGGTTAAGGTTAGATTTACGCTGAGGGAGAGAGTGAGGGTTGGGTTAGGATTAGGATTAGGGATAGATTGTGTCTGAGGGGGAGGGGAAGGGGGAGAAGCAGGGTTAAGGTGAGGGTTAGGTTTAGCGCTAGGTTTTCGGTGAGGGTGACGTTTAGGCTTAGGGATAGGGTGAGGGTAAGGGTTACAGTCAGCATTAGCGTTAGGGTTAGGGTTAGGGTTAGGGTGAGGTTGAGGGTGAGGGTTAGGGTAGGTTGAGTGTTAGAGTGAAGTTGAGGATTAGGGTTTGGATATTGTTAGAAATAGGTTGAGGTGAGGGTGAGGGTTAGGGTTAAGATTAGGGTTAGGGTTAGGGTTAGACTTAGGGTGAGGGTGAGGGTGAGCGTGAGGGTTTATCTTAGGGTGATGTTAGGGTTAGGGTTAGGGTGAGGGTATGGGTTAGAGTTAGGGTTAGGGTGAATATGAGGGTGAGGTTTAGGATTGGGTTAGGGTTAGAGTTAGGGTGAGGGTAAGCGTTGGGTAAGAGTTAGAGTTATGGTAAGGGTGAGGGTGAGGGTTAGGGTTAGGATTAGAATTAGGGTGTGGGTAAGGGTCAGCGTTAGGGTTAAGATTAAGGTTAGGGTTAGGGTTAGGCTGAGGTTGAGGGTGAGGGTTAGATTTAGGGTTAGGTTGAGGGTTAGGTTGAGGGTTATGTTTATGGTTAGGCTTAGGGTGAGGGTCAGGGTGAGGGTAAGTGTTAACGTGAGGTTTAGGGTGAAGTTGAGGGTTATGATTCGGTTTAGGGTGAGGAGTACGGAGAGGGTTAGGGTTAAGTTGAGGGTGAGCTTTAAGTTGAGGTTGAGGGTTAGGGTTATGGTTAGGGTGAGGGTTAGGGTCAGGGTGAGGGTTAGGGTTAGGGTTAGGGTGAGTGTTAGGTTTAGGGGAGGGTTAGATTTAGGTTTAGGGGTAGGGTGTGTGGTAGGGTGAGGGTGAGGTTTAGGATTAGGGTTACAGTTAGGGATAGGGTGAGGGTTAGGGTAAGGGTTAGGGTTAGGGTTAGGCTGAGGGTTTGGCTTAGTGTTAGGGTGTGGGTTAGGTTTAGTGTGAGAGTTAGAGTTAGGGTTAGGGTTAGTGTTAGGGTGAGGGTTAGGGTTAGGGTTATTGTTAGGGGTAGTGTAAGGGTTAGGGTTACAGTTAGGGTTAGGGTGAGGGTTAGGGTGAGGTTTAGTGTTAGAGTTAGGTTTAGGTTTAGGATTAGTGTGAAGGTTAGTGTTAGGGTTAGGCTAGGGTGAGGGTAAGGGTTAGGGTGAGGTTTATGTTGAGGGTGAGGTTTAGGGTTAATGTTAGGGTTAGGGTGAGGGTTATGTTTAGGGTTAGGGTTAGGGTGAGGGTGACGTTTAGGGTTAGTGTTAGGGTGAAGGTTAGATTTATGGTGAGCATTAGCTTTAGGGTTAGGGTTAGGGTGAGGGTGAGGGTGAAGATGAGGGTTATGGTTGGTTGAGGGTTAGAGTGAGGATGACATTAAGGGTTGGGTTATCGTTAGAGTTAGGGTGAAGTGGGGATGAGGGTTAGGGTAAGGATTAGTGTTAGGTTTAGGGTTAGGCTGAGGTTGAGGGTGAAGGTGTGTTTTAGGGTTAGGGTTTGGGTGAGGTTTCGGTGAGGGTTAGATTTAGGGTTAGGGTGAGGGTTATGGTTATGGTTATGGTTAGGCTGAGGGTCAGGGTGAGGGTAAGGGTTAATGTCAGGTTTAGGGTGAAGTTGGGGGTTAAGGTTAGGGTTAGGGTGAGGAGTACGTTGAGGGTTAGGGTTAAGGTGAGGGTAAGCGTTAAGTTGAGGTTGAGGGTTAGGGTTAGGGTTAGGTTGTGGGTTAGGTTCAGGGTGAGGTTTAGAATTAAGGTGAGGGTTAGGGTTAGGGGAGGGTTAGGTTTAGGGTTAGGGTTAGGGTGAGAGCTAGGCTGAGGGTGAGGTTTAGTGTTAGGGTTACGGTTCGGGATAGAGTGAGGATTAGGGGTAGGTTTTGTGTAAGGGTTAGGGTTAGGCTGAGGGGTTGGCTTAGGGTTAGGTTGAGGTGTAAGTTTAGTATGAGAGTTAGGGTTAGGGTTAGAGTTAGTGTTAGG